>NC_066581.1:391508548-391658548 GCF_024323335.1 Lathyrus oleraceus
ATGCCACTTCCCCACATGGAGAAAGGCCATGGTGAGGAAATAACATTCAGAAGTGTCGGGGGAATATGAATCTTATCCGCATAGATCTGACACTTGTGGCATTTCTTCACATATTTGTAGCAGTCAAACTCCATTGTCAGCCAATAGTAGTCTGCTCTCAACATCTTCTTTGCCATGGCATGTCCATTGGAATGACTAACAAATGAACCCTCATGGACTTCAGTCATCAACAAGTTTACTTCGTGTCTATCCACGCATCTGAGCAGAAGCATGTCAAAATTCCTTTTGTAAAGCACATCACCATTAAGGTAGAAACTGCCAGATAATCTCCTCAAATTCTTCTTATCTTTCAAAGATGCCCCAGTCGGGTAAGTCCGACTTTGGAGAAAACACTTGATATCAAACTACCATGGCTTATCATCTTTCACCTCCTCGGCTACAAACACGCGAGCTGGTCTATCCAAGCGCATCACGGCAATATTTGGGACTTCATTCCAATAATTGACAGCAATCATTGAAGCAAGCGTAGTGAGAGCATCCGCCATCCGATTCTCATCTCGAGGAATATGATGGAAGTCAACTTTAGTAAAGAAAGTTGAAATCCTCCTTGTATAATCTCTATATGGGATGAGACCAGACTGATTCGTCTCCCATTCACCCTTAATCTGATTAACAACAAGGGTTGAATCGCCATAAACATCAAGATGTTTGATCCTAAGATCAATACATTCTTCCAAACCCATAATACAAGCCTCATATTCCTCCATATTATTCGTGCATTTGAAAGTTAGCCTTGCTGTAAAAGGAAAATGTGTGCCTTGAGGAGTAATAATCATTGCCCCAATACCATTTCCATAATGATTAACAGCACCATCGAACACCATACCCCATCGGGAACCAGGTTTTGGTCCTTCATCGAGCGTAGGCTCATCACAATCTTTCATCTTCAAATACAGAATCTCTTCATCAGGGAAGTCGTATTGCACAGACTGATAATCTTCAATTGGTTGATGTGCCAAATGGTTAGCCAAGATACTACCTTTAATAGCTTTTTGAGCTCGATACTCAATATCATACTCAGATAACAACATCTGCCAACGGGCAGTCCTCCCAGTTAAAGCAGGCTTCTCAAAGATATACTTGATTGGATCCATTTTAGATATCAACCAAGTCGTATGATTCAACATATACTGGCGTAGACGCTTAGCAGCCCAAGCCAGAGCACAACATGTCTTCTCAAGCATTGAGTACCGAGACTCACAGTCAGTAAACTTCTTACTTAAGTAATATAGTGTATACTCGTTCTTCCCTGATTCATCTTGGTGACCTAATACACATCCCATAGAATCATCAAGCACAATCAAGTACATAATCAAAGGTCTCCCTTCAACAAGCGGAGACAGAATCGGAGGCTCAGGCAAAATACTCTTTAATACTGTCAAAAGCTTTCTGACAACCTTCGGTCCAATCATGACGCTGATCTTTCCGGAGGAGCTTGAATATAGGCGCACATGTGGCAGCCATGTGGGATATAAATCTAGAAATGTAATTCAAGCGGCCAAGAAAACCTCGGACTTGCTTCTCAGTTTTGGGCGCAGGCATCTCTTATATTGCTTTGATCTTGGCAGGATCAACTTCAATACCTCTCTCGCTGACAATAAAGCCCAATAACTTGCCGGAACGGAATCCAAATGTACACTTGTTCGGATTCAGGCGGAGCTTGTACTTCCTCAAATGCTGAAAAAGCTTCAACAAGTGTTTTACATGTTCAACTTCCGTTCTTGACTTTGCAATCATATCATCGACATACACCTCAATCTCCTTGTGCATCATATCATGAAACAAGGTAGTCATAACACGTTGATACGTGGCTCCGGCGTTCTTCAAACCGAAGGGCATCACTCGATAACAAAATGTTCCCCAAGGTGTGATGAATGTTGTCTTCTCCATATCCTCGGGTGCCATTTTAATCTGATTATAACTGGAAAATCCGTCCATAAATGAGAACACGTTGAATTTAGCTATATTGTCTACCAACATATCAATGTATAGTAGAGGGAAATCGTCTTTCGGACTAGCTTTATTCAAGTCACGGTAATACACACACATTCGGACTTTTCCATCTTTCTTAGGCACAGGCATAATATTGGTCACCCATTGAGGATATGTAGAAGTCATCAGAAACCCCGCATCAATTTGCTTCTGAACTTCTTCTTTAATCTTCACTGCCATATCAGAATGAGTTCTTCTAAGCTTTTGCTTCACAGGCACACACTCAGGTTTTAATGGCAAGAAATGTTGCACGATATCAGTATCTAGAACAGGCATGTCTTCATATGACTAGGCGAAGACGTCGACATATTCTCGTAGCAACTGAATCAACCCCTTCTTAAATGACTCTTCAAGGAGTGCCCCAATCTTCACTTCACGAATGCAGTCTTCAGACCCCAAGTTGACTGTTTCCAGATTCTCGAGATGTGGCTGAATGATCTTCTCCTCGTGCTCAAGAAGAAGGGTAAATTCATCAGGAATCTCTTCAACATCATCTGCTTTTGCCTCAAATACAGGGAACTCAAAGTTGGGAGATGGTGTTGGATCATTATGTTCAATGGGTTTGATTAACCTGCATAATGATTTTGAGTATAAAAGAGATTTCAGAATTCAAATAAAACAAATCATTATGCAGATGAAAAGATTGATTTAATTTCTTTTTATGGTTTTATGGTGATCACCAATTTCATGCAAAAAGCAAAAAGGAAAAATAATTTGGAAGAACAAACATTTAACATGCGATTATTGAATGAATATCATTGTATTACTCAAATTATGCCAACAATGTCTTCACTTCTCCTTTTGGCATGGGAAACGGTTTTTTGAACCAAATGAACACATTAAATTGACTTATGGATAACTGTTGGAACATCAACAGCGACCCAATTATTGCAGATTCCTCCGGCTATGACAAAGTTGCCAAGTTCTTCCTCTTCATCATCTTCAACAATGGCAGCAGCTTCCTGATCCTCAACGGTGTGGATAAAACCTCCACTCTGGAACAACCCACAATCATTGGAAACACCAGAAGAATACCCTATGCCAGCTCGGGACTTGTTATCTTCCAACTTGATCATTTTCCCCAAACCAGTAGTTGCACCATGCTCAATGGCCAACTTTGTGTCATTATAGGAGACAAATGAAGAAAGTCCTTTCCTAGAAGGCTCAACAATAGACAAGGCTTGGAACGGAGTCCCAACCTCATCCTCAACATCAATATAGGAGAAGGAAGGTAAATGACTGACCAAGAGAGCCTTCTCTCCCCCTATCACCACCAACTTCTTGTTCTTCATGAACTTCAACTTTTGGTGCAAGGTGGATGTCACGGCGCCTGCCTCGTGAATCCATGGTCTACCAAGCAAAAAACTATATGACAGATGAATATCCATGACCTGGAAAGTGATCTGGAAATCACTAGGTCCAATCTTGATCGGGAGTTCTAATTCACCGATCACACATTTGCGCGATCCATCAAACGCCTTCACTACCACTCCACTCTTCCTCATGGGAGGCCCTTGATACGAAAGTTTGGCAAGAGTGGATTTTGGCATTACATTGAGTGATGACCCTGTGTCCACCAACACATTGGACAAGGCGTTATCTTTACAATTCATAGATATGTGTAAAGCCAAATTGTGGTCTTTTCCCTCCTTAAGAGATCAGCATCACAGAAGCTCAAGTTGTTGCAAGCGGTTATATTTGCAACAATGCTATCAAACTACTCTATTGTGACATCGTGGTCCACATATTCCACGTCCAACACCCTCTGTAAAGCTTCGCGGTATGGCTCAGAATTCATCAACAAAGATAAGTCATATATCTTTGATGGAGTTCGTAGTAGTTGATCAACAATATTATATTCACTCCTTTTGATGAGCCTCAGCATCTCATCGCCATCCTCTTTTAACATGCCAGACTGGCCAACCAGGATAGGAGTATTATTATTCTTGACAGCAACAGGGTCAACAACAGGAACATAATTATTTTGAGAAGAAGTCCCCACGGGACCAGCAGGATTATCAATAGTTATCTTCATGACATCTTCGTGGGATTTCGGCTGTGCCGAAAAAACACGACCACTACGGGTCACTCCACTGACGTCTGAAATGCTCACCACAGAAGTTGAGGGCAACGTCACCTCTTTTCCATCCTCTAGCATGACATCGTTATATCGGTAGGGAACAGCTTTGTCTGATACATACGGGATAGGGCCCGCTGGCTTAATCACCAAAGTTGGAGATACTCTCTTCTTGCTGCCATCATACTTGACAACAACTGGCTCAGGAATTTTAAACACAGGAGTGATAACATCGACTTCATCTTCATTACGATTCTGAAGTATCTCAATCATCCCTTGATTTATCATCTCTTGGATGTCCCTTCTCACCTGACGGCATCCTCTCTCATTGATAGTGCACA
Organism: Lathyrus oleraceus; assembly: GCF_024323335.1. Taxonomy (NCBI): domain Eukaryota; kingdom Viridiplantae; phylum Streptophyta; class Magnoliopsida; order Fabales; family Fabaceae; genus Lathyrus; species Lathyrus oleraceus. Next base: position 391,513,019 of record NC_066581.1, read on the forward strand.
CCTGCACCTATCATGGTCATGCTCGTAGTGGTTGTGTTCATACAACAGCTTGTGCATCTCAACCAAGGACTGCCTTATGTCATTCACATACAGGACTTTGTACTTGCCAGGGCATCCTTGGGCCATATTAACAGCTGCTTTGCCATGCTCGGGCAATGGGTTCTTCTTTACATTTGGACCTACGTCCTCAAAAAACAATATCCCACTTCTCACAAGGTCTTGCACCTTGGTCTTCAATGGGTAACAGTTCTCCACGTCATGTCCGGGAGCACCAGAATGATATACACAATGGAGCTCAGGCTTATACCACCACTGAGGATTGGTTGGTACAGCAGGAGGATCTCGTGGAGTTATCAGCTTCCTATCGATCAAGGAAGGATAAAGATCAGCATATGTCATCGAAATCGGGTCAAAAGTTACCCTCTTCCTCTCGTAATTACCAGTGCTGGTGTTATTATTGTTGCGAGGGTGGTAGGCCTATTGTTGTTGACGATGTTGTTGTTGTTGGTGAACTTCTCTGAAAGCAGGTGCTATATGAGCCACCTGGTGTTGGTTGACGGTTGGACACACATCCTTCCTCCTTATAGAGGGCCTTCTATTAATATGAGAGGACACAACATGAGTCTCTCCCTCTTTCTTCCTAGCAAAGCCTCCATACTTCTTTGCTGAAGAACCATCTTCTCTAGATAAACATCCTTCGCGGACCCCTTCCTCTAGTCTCATCCCCATATTCACCATTTCGGTGAAGTCTGAGGGAGCACTAGCGATCATTCTTTCATAATAGAAAGAGCTCAAAGTCTTCAAGAAGATCTTTGTCATCTCCTTCTCTTCAAGGGGTGGCACTATCTGAGCTGCCAATTCTCGCCATCTCTGGGCGTACTCCTTGAAAGTCTCTTTCTCTTTCTGGGACATCGCCCTCAACTAGTCCCTGTCCGGAGCCATATCCATATTATATTTGTACTGCTTAACGAAGGCCTCACCTAGATCGTTGAAAATGCAGATGCTTGCACTCTCCAGCCCCATATACCACCGGAGCGCAACACCTATCAGGCTGTCCTGAAAGTAGTGGATCAGCAGTTGGTCGTTGTCAGTCTGTGTTGACATCTTGCGAGCATACATCACAATATGGCTGAGTGGGCATGTATTTCCCTTATACTTCTCAAAGTCATGCACTTTGAACTTAATAGGGATCTTCACGTTGGGCACTAGGCACAACTCAGCAGCAGTTTTCCCAAAGAGGTCCTTACCCCTTAAAGTCTTCAGTTCCTTGCGCAACTCAAGGAATTGATCTTTCATCTCGTCCATCTTTTCATAAACATCCGGACCCTCAGAAGGCTCGGAATGATAGATGGTATCTTCAACGCAGGGAAGAGTGTGCACAACAGGAGGTGGCACAGACAGGACCGGGCTAAATGTCAGCATAGAAACGAGAGTAGGAGCGAAACCCTCTGGTATAAATTTGGGTGGCATTCCCCAAGGGAACCCAGCTGGCATAGACAGAGCAAAGTGGGCTGTTGCAGTAGGCACAGTTGAAGTCACTATCTCATATATGACCGTCCTCGCGGGAGGATTTGTAGGTGTTCGCGAAGCTTGGCTTTTCGCGGCCAGAACTGACTCCATCATGGCAGTCATCCTAGCAATCTCTTCCTTCAAGTCCCTGTTCTCTTGCTCTAGATGTTCCATTATCCTCAGATGATTAGCCCTGGTATTATACTGGTGCGTCAGCTTGTCTTCAAAATGAATGAAGAGCAAAGAGTTAGACCACTGATCAAGAGCTTGGAACAAAGCCTGCTTATGCATATGAAGCATGTAATTTTTGTACATATGGTTTGTTTTTTAATCAGAGGAACTTTTTAGAGATCTATTTGCAAATATTTGAAAAATATTGAACATATATGGAATATTCACAGCAATAATATTTGGAAACTTTTTACACCAAAGAAGTAGTACGGTTTTGGTAACCAAATACAATACAAGAGAAGAGGAGAATGAACATCCTATGGAGCCCTAGAAACAATCATCCAAAGCCTTCGAGATCGGGAGATAGGCTGCACGAAGCCTCTTCACCTCTCGCTCGCAAGCTGCTTTCATATCGGCCTTTTCCTTAGCAAGCCGATCATACTTCCTCTTCCAAAACCTGGATGAGTGAGGAAGAAGAGAAGTAACTACATCATCAGGCTCATCGATAACCTGATACTCTAAAAACTCTATCACTGCATCCTTATCTTTGAGTTGCTGAAGAAGTTCCTCACGCTCACGAACCCATGCACACGACCGATCTTCATCTCTCAACTCCTCTACTCCTTGGTTAGGGAGGGTTGAAGGCCCAACCGTAACCATAGGGGTAGGTCTCAGATATTCGTATGGCATGCGGTACTCAAGCGCTCTCTTCCTCACCCAAGCGGTGTAAGATTCCAAAGCAATGCAATTCTTCGGACCAAGCTCATTCCTCCCTTTCCTATGAACTTTACGCCAGGCGCGGACCATCCTATCCTTCAAGTTCTGGGGATCTTTACCCTCTTGAAAGAACAAGCCTTCCAACAAAACGTTGTTAGGTTTATCCTTTAAGGGTGAAATTCTGGTATCAGATATGAGATTTCGAAGGTAATGTCACGACACTAATATCAGAACAATACAAACAGGATAAAGATAAAGAATAGTAATGCAAGAAACACAAGCAATTGTTAACCCAGTTCGGTGCAACTCACCTACGTCTGGGGGCTACCAAGCCAGGAAGGAAATTCACTAAATAGAATCAGTTCAAAGACTCTCAGTAAACTACACAAGTTATAGTCTTTTTCACCTAATCTCTACCCGTATGACTTCTACCTAAGAACTCTTAGATATGAGATCCCATCTCACTTCCCCTCAATCACACCAGTAATATTAAACAAGAATTACTTATGAAAAGAAGACACTCTTCAAAGACACACACTTGATCTTACTTAGCAGCTTCAATCAAGTAGACACACACTCATGCTTAAAAGCTTTGAGTGACAAATTACAACTCAAAAATCAGACCAATTCAATCATCTATGGATGAATTGAATGGCTTACAAGTCACATAACAACACAAGACTTAAACCCTTATTCTCTCTCAATATTTCGCTCTGTATTTCTTGTGTATCAAATCAGGTTTTCCATGTCCTTTTTATAGAAGCTTTCAGCTGGGTTTGGACATCATAAAACCCTAAAACTATTTTCCATTCAAATCTTCTTATGACAGTTGGTTAGATCTCTTTGGAAAATAAGTTAAATCACGTTGAAATCATTGATTGATTGCGTTTGCAATTAACTCATCAATCAAACATAGATTGCCATTAAAAGCGCAATCACATAACACATAACATTCAGACTGAATGTTCTGTGTACAGATGTCATGACATCGGGTCTGACATCCTGGAACAATCCTTCATAATTCCATTTTAAATATCCAGCAGGTACATTATATCAGATGTCATGACATCGGGTATGACATCCTGAAACAATCCTGCATAATTATATTTTAAACCTCCAGCAGGTACAAGACATCTTATGTTAAGACATCATATGTAACATCTTGTGAACACTCTTTGTTTTACCAAAATTGTTGCCAACACTTAGAACCAACAAAGGGGAACCCAAGCTGACGGCGAGCCAAAGCAGGGTTGTAGTTAATTCCACCACATGTACCAAGAAGAGGCACATTGGAGAACTCACCACAAGAGTCAATAATCTAAACGCCATCATAAACACGGTTATACCAAGAGATATCGTCATTAGTGAGAGACATAAGTCTCGCAAACCACCATAGACATCCCTTGTTCTCCTTGAAGGCAAGCGTTTGAGGCAAGTGCAAAATAAACCACTTGTACAACAGAGGCAGACATCACACAACGGAATCACCACCTTTTGCATTCCTCATGTGCAAAGAGAAATAAGTGTCACCCAACAGAGTCGGAACAGGATTAAGAGAAGAGAAAATCCTAATAGCGTTCACATCCACGAAGTTGTCAATATTGGGGAATAACACTAGCCCATAGATGAGGAGTACAAACATGGCTTCAAAAGCTTCCTCACTCATGGCCTTCCCAAACAAAGAAGCCTTGGCAATTAGAAAATCATATGGGAGACCTTGAATTCCACCCTTGGTAGTCATATTGGCAACAATGTCAGATACATCCACATGAAGCATGTCAGCAATCTCTTGAGAAGACAGAATCTTCTCCAAACCATTGAACGACAACTGATCAAGAATAGGTATACCCACATGATAGGCATACTCCTCAAGCGTAGGCAAAAGCTAGAAATCCGGAAAAGTGAAGCACCGATACAGAGGATCGTAAAACTGCCCCAACACACTCATCAGACCTTCATCCACTTTGGTAGAAAGAATAGACAGAATCTTCCCATGGCGAGCTTTGAACTCCAAAGGCTCTAATACATAAGATGTCAAACTCCTTAACTCTTTCAAGTCGGGTTGTCTGAAACTGTACTTCTTCGTATTCCTTCTTTGCTTATCCATGTCTGAAAATTTGCAAATAGAGCTCTTAAGTTCCTTGAAATTTTTTATTGTTGATTATATGGATGTGAATGAATGCATGAATGCATGGATGCAACAATCACACTCAAGGATCAAGCAAGTCACACCATACAAAGGTCACAGGATGGCTCACGTCATTGTCAATATCAATCATCCATTTTGGTGGATTATGGTTTGCACCTTATCAACACCCAAGTTCCATTGATTTTGAGAATGCACGAGAACGGATCAACTACGAATCAAGGGGTTGTTGTAAGTCACGAGCATGGAGTCTTGGTTAAGAACCACCCAATGGGAGTGTACTATGGTTAAACCTGACAATCATGTTGTTGATTCTAAGTGTTGGCAGCAACTTTGGTAAAACAAAGAGTGTTCACAAGATGTTATGTGTGATGTCTTAACATAAGATATCCTATGTACCTGCTGGAGTTCAAGAACATGTTCATACAAGATTGTTTCAGAATGCCATATACAATGCCATGGCTTCTGATATTGGTTGTACCTGCTGGAGCTTAAATGAAAGACATGTTCATGCAGGATTGTTTCAAGATGTCATACACAAGGTCATGGCATCTGATATGGTTGTACCTGCTGGAAGTTATAAAAGGAATTATTGAATTATGCAGGATTTTTCAAGGATGTCAGACCCGATGTAATGACATCCTGTACATAGAACATTCAGTGTGAATGTCTGGTGTTTTGTGATTGCACAATTAATGGCAATCTTTGTATGATTGAAGATCTAATTAGATGGCGCATTCAATCATGGATTACAATCTGATTTACTTATTTTCCAAGGAGATCTAACCAGCTGTTATAAAAAGATTTGATTGGAAAATAGATTTAGGGTTTTCAAGATGTCCAAGCCCAGCTGATTGCTTCTATAGGGACTTAGAAAACCTGTTTTACAACACAACCAATACTGAGCGAAATATAGTGAGAGAGCTAGGGTTTGTGTCTGTTTAGTCGTAAGACTTGTAAGCCATTCAAGTCATCTTTTGATGATTGAATTGGATTGATTTGTTGTTGTAATTTGTCACTCTAAAGCTGTTAAGCAAGAGTGTATGTCTACTTGATCAAAGTTGTGAAGCAAGATCAAGTGTGTGTCTTCTTGGTCAAAGTTGTGAAGCAAGATCAAGAGTGTGTCTTCTTGATTGAAACTGTGAAGTAAAATCAAGAGTGTGTTATTGAAAAGTATTTTCTTTTCTCAAGGGATTGTTGTTTAAGATCACAGGTGTGATTGTAGGGAAGTGAGTGGGTTCTCATATCTAAGAGTGCTTAGGTAGAAATTGCACGGGTAGAGATTAGGTGAGAAAGACTGTAACTTGTTAAAGTGTACGGAGAGTCTTTAAACTAATTCTATTTTAGTGAATTTCCTTCCTGGCTTGGTAGCCCCCAGATGTAGGTGACTTGGATTGAACTGGGTTAGCAATTGCTTGTGTCATGTGCTTTACCATTCAATATCTTTATCCTATTTGTGTTAACAGATATTAGTGTCGTGACATTACCTTCAACATCTTATATCTGATACCAGAATTTCAATTGGTATCAGAGCAGGCATCCTGCTCTGGTTCTGGGTGAGATCTAGGGACAATACTTTCTGGTACAATGGAGAGAGATGGAGGATCTGTTCATAGGCCCCTAATTTTGGATGGTTCTAACTATGACTATTGGAAACCTCGAATGGTAGCTTTTCTAAAATCTCTTGATAACAAGGCTTGGAAAGTTGTGTTAACAGGTTGGGTGCATCCTATCATTACTAAAGAAGGAGAAGCCACTACTGAGAAGAAGCCTGAAGAACAATGGTCCAAGGAGGAGGATGATCTTGCTCTTGGAAATTCTAAAGCATTGAATGTTATATTCAATGGGGTAGACAAGAATATTTTCAGGCTGGTAAACAACTGTGAAGTGGCCAAAGATGCTTGGGACATTCTCAAGACCACTCATGAAGGCACCTCTAGGGTAAAGATGTCTAGACTTCAGCTGCTCACCTCCAAGTTTGAAAACTTAAGGATGAAAGAAGATGAAAACATTCATGAATTTCACATGAGTATCCTTGAAATTGCTAATGCCTCGGGAGCACTGGGAGAGAAGATGACAGATAAAAAACTGGTAAGGAAAATACTCAGGTCACTCCCTAAGAGATTTGCAATGAAGGTGACTGCCATAGAAGAGTCTCAAGACATTTCCACCATGAGGGTAGATGAGCTAATTGGGTCCCTCCAAACCTTTGAGATGGGATTGGATGATGGTTTTGAAAATAAAACAAAGAACATGGCCTTTATGTCAAACACAAAAGAGGAAAAGAGTTAGGAGGTTGATGAAGATTTGGTCAATGAAGTAGCAATGCTGGGAAGACTGTTCAATAAACTGTTGAAAAAGTTGGATGTAAGATCTAAGGTAAATGTCAAGAACATCTCATCTGACATCAGTAAATCCAACAATGTTGGAAGAAGAGCAAGATCAGATGAAAAGCTCAAAGAAGGAAAAGAGGTACAGTGCTATGAATGTGATGGGTATGGACACATCAGGACTGAATGTGGAACCTACCTCAAGAAACAGAAGATGAGTCTTGCTGCCACTTGGTCTGATGAGAGTGAAACAGAGGAGGCTGCAAATCTTGTGACTGCCTTGACAGGAAGATGGGGATCTGATGAAGACTCAAGTGATGATGAAGTAACCTTTGAAGAATTGGCCTCTACCTACAGAAAGTTGTGTCACAAAAGTGTAGAGCTGTGCAAACAGGTTGAAAACTAGAAGAAGGAAATAACTCAACTTGAGAATGAAAAGGCAGAATACTTGGAAACCATCTCCAATTTACAAATAGAAGCAGTGGTTCTGAATGCTAAGCTAGTTGAAAATCCACAAGCTGAAAGTCAGAAGATAGCACAGCTGGAAAGTGAGAAGGCAGACCATGTGAAAACCATCTCTAAGTTGAAAACTGAGGTCATGTTTCTAAATTCTAAACTAGAAGAGATGACCAGGTATGTAAGGATGTTAAGCAATGGATCTGACTCCTTAGACAAGATTCTCCAAACTGGACAAATAACAGGAGACAAATCTAGCGTTGGGTATAATGACTCAAAGCCTGAGAGCAGTTACACTGGTGCCAAACCTCAAGCCAAACCTAAGTGCATCCATAATAAAAGTAAACTTGTGATGTCACACCATATGTCACAACACTAGAGGAGAAAACAGCAGAAAGGGAAACACCAAAGATGGAGATGCCCTTACTGTGGGAAATTTGGCCATCTGAAGCCTTTCTGCTATAAACTATATGGTTATCCCAGGCCTGCTTATCATCAGAATCACCATCAACTCAGACCCATACAGCACATGCCTATCATCAAGAAGCAATGGGTCCCTAAGACTAATGTTACAAGTCTGATAGCTCAAATTCCCCTCAGAATCCCAGCCAAAGAAGAGTGGTACTTTGATAATGGATGTTCCAGACACATGACTGGAAACCAAGACCTGTTAACTGATCTGCATCATCATACCATAAGCCATGTAACCTTTGGAGATGGAGCAAAAGGTGGAATCAAGGGAACAGGTAAACTTGATTGTCTTGGAGTTCCTAAACTTGACAAGGTTCTACTAGTTAAGGGCTTGACTGCAAATCTAATAAGCATTAGTCAACTATGTGATCAAGGTCTGAATGTTAACTTCACCAAAACTGAATGTCTAATCTTTGACAAAAATAGTGAAGTGATTATGAAAGGAATTAGGACCAAAGACAACTGCTACATGTGGAGCTCTCAAATGGATTATCCCTTAAAGTATTCATATGTAAAAGAGGAATGGATAAAGATGAGTATAGATGCTAGAAGAACTCTCAAGAGTGATGAAAAACAAGTCTGTGGGAAATGTCAGACAAAGATGTCACACCAGAAGCTCAGACTTAACCTCACCTTCATAGGAGAAAAGGTTATGATGGCTCAAACAACTAATAGGTTAGATCAAATAGGTGAACATGTGACCAGTCATAGGCAGAATGGAACTGTTGGGACTAGGCCATAGGGGACTACATGTTTATCTCAAAGCAAAAATGCCAAGAACAATGTGGAGAAGATTGGGATGACACCTGCTCCTACACATGTGAAAGGTATAGAAGATGGAAGCAGTTGGGCTCAACTGGGTTGGATGAAACTATTGATGATCGCATACAATGTCACACACGATGTCATGACATTGTATTATGGCAACCTGGATGTTGAAACTAGGTCCAAAAATCAGATTCAGCACAGATGGACAAACTACTGTTTTTGCTATTATCACTCCATTAGAAAATTCGTGGAAGACAAATTCAGAGGTCTAAACCATGGACTGGAACTAGCAGATAAGGTTGCAAGGAATTTGGGTGAAATTCAAATTGAATATGAGAGAGGGAAATTAGGGATTTGGACTCTTGTGAAATTATGGCAATTAAAGTGGAAAAATAAAGGAAATAACAATAGTGTCTGCCCTCTTAAAAGAAATAGCCACATTAATGATAAATCATTCCCTAGCATTGAAAATAGTATTTATGCCCTCAGCACACGCTACCTAAACACAACAATCTCCATCTCCATTCAAATTCTCAGAGAGACTCAGCTAGGGAAAAGAAACTTCTCTCAAAAGTCCTACAACATGTCTCAACATCCATCATCATCTGATTCAAAATCCTCTCACCATGTAAAGACTCCCTCCATGGAGTGTCTAGATGAAGTCGTGATGGACGTTACTCCACTTTGCGTGATACCAGGCGACACCCCAGGTCCCTCCTACAAGGCTGGAGATAAGCAAGGTAATACCCCTGGTAAATCTTCTCTTCCAAAAGACATGCATTATGCTGATCGTGCCATAAGGAACCTAGTCACTAGGATTCTAAGTGAAGGGCATGAAGTCAAAGGGGTTTCTACCCCTCTGTCCAGAAGGGACCCCTCACCTGAGGAGGAACCTCATGCTGATAAAGATGATGACTCATCTAGATCAGAAAAGGAAGTTGCTGCTGAAGGGCTATGCTCTCTAGGTAAAACCCTACCTAGCAAGAAACCAGCAAATGTGTCTCAGGAGAATGTTATTGACCTAGAGGAAGAAAGCTCTGAAGAAGAGGATGATTCTTTGGTCCATCTTGTAAAACCTAGTGTAGCTGAGAAACTGAGAACTAGGAAAGGGAAAAGTGTGGCTAAAATGAGAACAACAAGAGTGAAAAAGGCTGCTGGTGTAGGACCCTCAAAATCCTGGAGCAAAGTTGAGGTTAGGAAAAGGAAAGAAAGAGACAGTTCTGACTCTGATGAGGATGTCAAAGACAATGTCCCAGACATCTCCCCTGCAAAAAGGCAGACTGTTCAGAAGTCTCCTGACAAAGCTGCTGCTGTGCACCTAGATAATATCTTCTTTCATTTAGAAGATGGTGTTGCAAAATGGAAATTTGTCATTCAGAGGAGAATAGCTGTTGAAAGAGAGCTTGGAAAAGAGGCTGTAGAGGTAAAAAAAGTAATTGATTTGATCAAAAATGCTGGACTAATGAAGACTGTGGTAGCTCTACCCCAATGTTATGAGGGGTTGGTAAAAGAGTTTATTGTAAATATCCCTGAGGATATTTATGAAAAGAGCAGCAGGGAGTTCTGCAAGGTGTTTGTAAGGGGAAAATGTGTGAAATTCTCACCAAGTATTATCAATAAGTTCCTAGGGAGAGGAACTGATGGAGGAGTGGACCTAGAGACTACAAACAATGAGGTCTGTAGGGTTATTACAGCTGGCCAAGTTAAGGAATGGCCTAGTAGGAATCACTTATTAGCTGGCAAGCTCACTGTCAAATATGCCATCTTACACAAGATTGGTTCAACTAATTGGGTGTCTACTAATCATATCTCTACCATCTCCATTAGTCTTGGAAGAATCATTCATGCAATTGGAACCAGGATTAACTATGATTTTGGAAAGTTTATATTTGATCAAACCATCAGACATGCCTCTACAAATGCTGTGAAATTTCCCATTGCCTTCCCATCCATTATTTGTGGTATTATCTTGAGTCAACAACCAGGCATACTCAATACAAATGACATGCCAAGCAGAAGAAAACCCCCTCTATCCATTCATTATAAGCTGTTTGAGGGAAGTCATGTCAATGATGTTGTCATGACATCTGCCAGAAGGGAACCTGCATCTCAAGGGAGCTTAATTGACCAACTAAAAGATACCTGCAAGGAATTGGAGAATGGTATAAGGGTGGCCAAGGCAAGAAAAGAAGCTTTGGAAGTTCTTATTTGTAGCCTGGAAAAGGAAGAATTGGAGAAGGCTGGTAGGGAGTCAGATGCAAAAGTCCAATCTAGTGGCAACTCTAAAAGCTCTTATGGGTCTGAAGGTGAAGGTGATACTTCCTCCTCTGATTAATGGTTCCTTCCTGTGGTAAAGACTAGTATGATGAGGTGAAGATGGTGTAAAAGGTGTTGTGAAGATTGTGCTGGGAAGATTGATCTCTTGAAAGATGTTCTGCTGTTTGGAAGACTGATGTTTTATTGTTTTGTTTGAAAAATGTGTATTTTGTGGCAGTCCTCATTGATGCATGTTTGTAATATTTTGGGCTCTAATTGAGTTCCTTGGATTTGTTCATTATCTCAGCTATCACAGCTGTGTATGGTGATGATTTGTACTGCTTAACTATTATTTTTTAACATGTTTAATGGTATAACATCTGTCCTAACATTCTCTGATAGACTAATTGACATTTATTTTGTCTAATTGGTCACCTTTGGTCAATTTTGACTAAAAAGGGGGAGAAGTGTTGATGTGGAATGTGGAAGCAGTTGTGGAATGGAGAGTTGTATGTAGCTGAACTGAAGGGCAGCTATTATTGAAGGAAGTGCACAGGTGTTAAAACAGAATGTTGTTCTGTTTATAGATGTGTGTTCACAAGATGTTATGTGTGATGTCTTGACATAAGATATCCTATGTACCTGCTGGACTTTAAGAACATGTTCATACAGGATTGTTTCAGAATGCCATATACAATGCCATGGCTTCTGATATTGGTTGTACATGCTGGAGCTTAAATGAAAGACATGCTCATGCAGGATTGTTTCAAGATGTCATACACAAGGTCATGGCATCTGATATGGTTGTACCTGCTGAAAGTTATAAAAGGAATTATTGAATTATGCAGGATTTTTCCAGGATGTCAGACCCGAAGTCATGACATCCTGTACACAGAACATTCAGTGTGAATGTCTGGTGTTTTGTAATTGCACAATTAATGGCAATCTTTGTATGATTGAAGATCTGATTAGCTGGCGCATTCAATCATGGATTACAACCTGATTTACTTATTTTCCAAGGAGATCTAACCAGCTGTTATAAGAAGATTTAATTGGAAAATAGATTTAGGGTTTTCAAGATGTCCAAGCCCGGCATATTGCTTCTATAAAAAGGGACTTAGAAAACCTGTTTTACAACACAACCAATACTGAGCGAAATATAGTGAGAGAGCTAGGGTTTGTGTCTGTTTAGTCGTAAGACTTGTAAGCCATTCAAGTCATCTTTTGATGATTGAATTGGACTGATTTATGGTTATAATTTGTCACTCTAAAGCTGTTAAGCAAGAGTGTATGTCTACTTGATCAAAGTTGTGAAGCAAGATCAAGTGTGTGTCTTCTTGATCAATGCTGTGAAGCAAGATCAAGAGTGTGTCTTCTTGATTGAAACTGTGAAGTAAAATCAAGAGTGTGTTATTGAAAAGTATTTTCTTTTCTCAAGGGATTGTTGTTTAACATCACAGGTGTGATTGTAGGGAAGTGAGTGGGTTCTCATATATAAGAGTGCTTAGGTAGAAATTGCACGGGTAAAGATTAGGTGAGAAAGACTGTAACTTGTTGAAGTGTACGGAGAGTCTTTGAACTAATTCTATTTTAGTGAATTTCCTTCCTGGCTTGGTAGCCCCCAGATGTAGGTGAGTTGGACCGAACTGGGTTAACAATTGCTTGTGTCATGTGCTTTACCATTCAGTATCTTTATCCTATTTGTGTTAACAGATATTAGTGTCGTGACATTACCTTCGACATCTTATATCTGATACCAGAATTTCACATGTTCTAAAAGGTCCCAATAGTCATCATCTCATCTTTAGGATATTATCGGATAAGACGACTACTCGTATTCCAAAAATATTCTTAAGAGGGACTCTTATGAGTGTAGTATCGCGTAACAATCGTATCAAATCTTACACTTGAACGATCTTCGCACTACATCTTAAAATAGGCCAAAATGGGCTAGGTATCTAAAGTCCTTGGCTTCTAAGGTTTATATTGGAAAGAGTAGTGCCTAACAACGACTACTCGTGTGACATTATTGATCCCAACAAGACCTCCACCATGTGAATGGACTTGTAAGTCAACTTGTTAAGGAATAACTCCACACAAGTCAACAAGACTATGCCATTCTCCTATCTAAAGTGCACTCGAGTTCGGGTATAAAAATCATCTCACAAGAAACCACCAAGCATACAAGAAATTAATATATCGAGCAATTCATACATTACAATCAATACAATTATCCCAAATTTGCACAAACATATGTCACCGATAAATATAAACATATAACACACATAAGCAAAAAGTAGGCTAAACCCACTAAAGATGGTAAAACAGTTCCCCAGCAGAGTCACCACTTTTCTGTAGTGGGGTTTTCATTACCTTTAGGTTTATTGACTAAACCAAAAGTAAACATACAATTCGAGTTGCCTCCACACTTTTATTTGTCCAAAGGAAAGGCTAAAAAGCGAACAAAAGCCAAGTAAGAAGTTTTATCAAATCAAAAACTAATAAAAATGTCAGAGATTTAGGTAAGGGGGTTGATTATGAAATGGGAAGGTTTTACGCATCCAAAACATCCTTAGTACTCTAAGGGAACCTCTTTTTGCAAACATGTGTTGTAGGTTGGTATTTGTGAAAATGTGTGCAAAAGATTGGGGGGATGAGAAGAGAATAGATTATATTTACAAATTTTGTTGTTTGAATGGATGAACCCATTGCCTACGTACCATCACAAAGGTAGGATCAAAACCTCGTAGTTCAGGGTAAAAATCTCAAAGATTGGTGAATAAATTTGATCAAAAGCCTTAAGATCTTTTGTTATCAAAGGGAGAAAACTCAACCTAAACCAACAATCCACCATGTGAGGAGAGCTTCAACATACTAGGGAGGGGTTAACCCTATAATAAGTATGGAAGACTTATAATCCAATCACTAAGGATGAGGTGAGATTTACATCAACCACTATGATAACTCAAACCTATGACTAATGTTTTTGAAACGTTTTAACAAAGGTGGCCATTGGAACCACAAAAACAACTTGAAGTGAGTTATATTTACAAGTTAGATTTATTTACAAAATGAAATCAAAGTTGGATTAAAGTTCATTCACAATGAGTATTTAAGAAGATGGTTTTTGAAAAGTCAAAGGCTTAAGGCCTAGGTTTCTAATTTGAAACAATGTCAAAGTTTGCAAGAAAAGATTTTTGGCTTGGGTTAGAGTGGGGAGAAGAAGAAAAGGGCTATTCCTAAAGCATACAAAGATAAGAGAGAAAAGATAAAACCCTTGGAGTTCCTTTTCTTGAAGTCATATAGATGACTCAAGGTGCTCCTTTTCTTTGGACTTAGCACACAAACAAGCAATCAATAATTGAATTCAAGCTCCTAGGATCTCCATTTGGCTTGGCTCTTAACTTCGCTACTCATGACAATGGTCCTCTTTACTATCTCAAGATGGAATCTCGATCACACAAGAGCAAACATCAAAAAGTTCACAATACAATAAGGGGAATGGACAAAGAATAAGTTTAGATGAGAAGTCCTTTAAAGTCAACTTTGAAATTTAGCATTCTAAAGGCATGAGGCATAGTTGCTCTTCAACAAGTTTAGCATTCTAAAGGCATGAGGCCTAGTTGCTCTTGAACTCCTTTAAGTATGGGTATGTCCTAATTCTAAGTCCTTTCTCCTTTTTGCATTAGGTTCACACCAAACAAAGACAAAAAAAACACAAGACAACAATATATTTATATACAATAATGAGCTCAAATGAGAAAAAGGAAAATGACATAAACATAAAATGTATGCTCAAGTGAGCTAAATGAAAAGCAATATGAATAAATGAGCAAGAAATAAATTGCATTAAAGTAAAGGGCAAGAAATTAAATGCTCAAATTAAAGTTAGTGATTAGTGAAGTTATGTTAGTCTGTCATAAGACAATGTAGCGCTATGTTAAGCAATTGTAAGTGGACTAATATAGTAGTCACACCTATCTGAGGCCGGTCAATAAAACTATAGGCAAATAAACACAAGTTAGAGATCATGACTAGTCAGCCAAGCTTCACAAACTTGCCATGCCAAAACAAAAGGGAAAGGGCCTTGTATGGACTTTAGGTTTTTTGCTTGGCCAAGAAGCAACCTATCTTGGACACAAAACAACTCACTTGATCTTGGGTCAAGTTGAGTTTGGTTTGGATCAAAGAAGGTTAAACCTCTCATTTGTCAAGACCAACCATAAGACATTAACTCATTGGCCAAAAATAAAAAGAATGGGATGAAGATGAAATGGAGGGAAAGAGAATTCAAATATCAAACTCAATTGACCAAATGTGAACCAAGTCATCATAAATCAATGCCAAACATAAGAGAAATGAAGATTACAAGTCAACAAGTCAAACATAACTTTTTGGTAATTTTTGAATTGAAAATAAATGCAAAAATAAAATAAACAAAATATGGTCAAACCTCAAATTTAATTCAAATCAACTTCAACAAGTCAAATTAAACTCGCATAGGTCTAACATGGTCAAACAAACTTTGACAAATTTTCTCAACAATTTTTGAAATCAGAAACTATTTTAAAACAATTAAAAACAATGAAAAATAACACAATATGAATTAAAATCTCAAATAAATCTCAAATCAAATGAGAAATTGATGAGACTATTTTTCATTAACTTATCATGATCCATAGGTGTTAAGAAAATATTTTTGGATTTTTCAAATATCAAAAAGTATTTTAAAATGAATTAAAACTATTAAAAACCAAATAATTCACAAAAAATATTAAATGAAGTCACAAAAATAATTAAAAATCAAAATATGAAACTAGAATTTTCAAGAAAATATTTGGCATTGGTCTCATATTTTTGTGACTTCAAATAAAATATTTATGAATTTTTGAAAATAAAAGGAATTAACTGAAATTAAAAGAAAATAGGAATAATAGAAAAATCCAGAGTCATCAGATCATTTCATTAATTGACGTGGCAAAGGATCAAGGGCTCAGAGGCGCGGATACATGGTACACTTGAGTCAAGCGCGCAACACATTGCATTAAAATAAGTAAACACATTGGATGGTACAGATTATAACGTGGAAACACAATCCAAAGGCTCTGAAGATGCACACGTGGTGCAGGCGGTGGAAAACACCTTCTTCTCTGGTGAAGTACCAGAATCCGGCAACCACGTGCAGGAAAAAAAAAATTGTAATGAAAATGAAATGTAAGGACATCAAAATGAAGCTCAGGTGATGTACATCACCACTGTAACCATGGATCATCCACACTCTTCCTATTTAGAGAGAAATGTGAGATGGAAGATCATGGTGTATCAACTGAAATGGCACGATTTGAACAATTAAGACCACCATTGACTTGCCTCAAGTGAGAGGACTTCAGAAAACCTCATAAACCAAAGAAAATCACATTGTATTGCAAGATCTAGATCAAAAAAGTTTGAGGTTCTACCTCTGAAATGAAGCTTCAAATGCCACGAATCCTTCAAGCTCTTGATCTACTTTTGCTCTGGAAGTGTGATGGAGATGATAGGTTAAGGAATTGAGCTTTGAAAATCAACTAATGATGTTAAGTTTCAAGCTTGAAAAAGAGAAAGAAAACTGAAAATTCCTTTAGTGAGGGTTAGGATTTCAATTCAGCAGCAATTCAGATCTCCACTTGGTTGTGAAATGAAGGAGATTAAGCTCCTATTTATAGTTGAAGAGGGTTGTAAGGCATGGTTCCCTCGTGTGCATGTGATTTGAATTCCTCTTGCATGGGCCTGTACAGGCGCATGTAAGGTCCAATGATGTGTGATACACCATGCTGAGACCATATGGAAATGAATTGGACGTGCATAATGATCTTCACAAGCTTGCACATCAAGTTATATCATGAAATGCCAAAGTGGACATAAAGAAACAACTCTTCGAAACTCACACATGGAAAGTCCAAAAAAGTAATGTGAGTAATCGTTGGAAAGCCCTTGAAATAAGGAACAAAATTCATGTTGGGAAAAAATTCATTTGGCATTTGGAAATTAGTGAAAATTGGCTGTGAAAGTTTGGGCACAAAACATGTCTAAGTCACCCTTTGAAAATTTTCATCAAGACAAGCATCTTCAAGCCCTTCTGTTTTAGTGATACAAGCTTTAAATGAAAACTCCTCCAACATCAAAGTTGTATATCTTTTCAAGATGATAAATTTAGACTCAAATTTTGCATCATTTGGATTTTTCATGAAAACTTTATGGGCATTTGAAGTTGGGCATTTTTCAAATTCAATGACTTGGGTCCAAAGTGACCTATAATGTTTTATATTATCACATGTATTTATTTTAGGATTATGAAATTTTTTCCAACATAAAATTTGAATTAGGCATCTCAAGCTTTCCAATTAATTATGTCTCACCTCAAAATCATAAAAACTAAGGAAGTTAGGTCCTTGGGTAGTTGACCCAAAATTAGGGTTTCAGTCAAAATGATCTAAAATGTTTTGAAATTAATGATGACCTTCCAAGTTTCAAATAGATTTTTGATGAACGTGAAAGTTGTTCATATGGTTCTTAAGAAAAAAATTTCTCTTGGGGTCAACACTATTTGACAAACATATCAAAAGTTGTATCTCAGTGATATTCAGTTTAGTCAAATGACTTGACTGGTCAACTTTTCAAGGCCAAACTTCCAATCCTGATGAATGAATGATTGAGGATCCTCAAATAGGCTCATATATTCATAAAATGACTAATGAAAGAACTTCCCTTGATTAAATTTGATCATAGGTTGAGGTTGCTACATGAGCAAGGCACAGTTGAAGCATAGTTGAATTAGGGTTTCCTTGGGAAACAATCCTCAAGACCTTTGGGTTATCTTGATCAAATTGGCAAATTGAGATACTTGGGAGACATATATGATGATTAAGAGCTTTGTGGACCATTTTCATGCTTTTTCTCATCTTCATCTTGCCGCTTCTTTGAGCTTAGGAGCCTCTTAGGAGTATGGGAGCACATGATCACTTGAGCTTCAAAACAAAAAGATTTAGTGACATATTTTTGTGCTTTTGGTTGTAATCAAAATAAGAAAAGCAATAATATACAATACAAGTATGCTTGATGGTCTCAAACCACTCAGACAAGTCCCAACCCTAGGGTTATGGAACCAAACATGTTGTGATCCTTGAGGCAATGCAATGAGCAATGATATGATGCCATGAGGGATCTTAGGGTCAAAATTAGGGTCTTACAATGCATAACCTCATTTATTTCCCTTAGAGTATCTATCTCCCCAGTGAGTCTTCCTTACGGAATTTCATTATACTCCTGTGGACTTTCGGTCTCTCTGATTTCTTTTTCCTTTGTGGTAATATTTCCCCACAGAGCATTAACTTTCGCATTCACATCATATGCATCATGAGGTCTCTTAGGGACCAAAATTTGTTTCTATATGTTGTTATTTAATCCCATTCTACTTAGTCGACATGAAGATTTTAACCTTCGCCTCTTCAGTCAGAATGTCCTTAAATAGGGGCAGCTGTAAGACCCCAATTTTGACCCTAAGATCCCTCATGCAATTTCATCATAAGCATTGGCATTGGGATCATACCTTAGTATCCTCCTTACCCCTGTTTCATTGGGTTTGTTTTTGGAGAGATCACCAAGCATTTTGTGATTATATCATACTTGTATACTATCATTTTACTAACTAAAATACCAAAAATATGTCTTCGCATTTGCCTAACTCTTTTGTAGGAAGGGCATGATCTCATTGATTCATCAAGTTCACATCTAGGGTTTGAGACCCTCATGAACAAAGAGCACAACCAATAATTGATTCAATAATGGTCATGAACATCATATATGAGTCCCAATGATATTGATCAAGTTTTCTTCAAGAGTTTGAGGTTGATTGTCCTTGGAAACCCTAGTTTCAATGGGTATCTTGAGTAACTTCTCCAACAAGCTATCTCACAAATTGATCAAATTTCTCAAGTGACAGTTAAAAATTCATCATCTTATGCATATATGATCTACCATGAGCCAATAAAGTCAAGAGAATTGGAAATTAGCAAGTTGGTTGATGGTGGTTGGCCAGATGAATACGTCTGATCAAAATTGGGTCTCCCTAGACCCTATCTCCTACAATTTTCACCATATGGAAATGATTCCAAGCGTAAACTTACTCTAAATTACATTCCAAACAACTTTCATGTTGAGACCTAGAGCTAGTTTTGCTTCGAAAGTCTTTTTTTATGTTGGAACATTATAGGTCATTTCTTCTAAACCCTAATTTGAAAGTCAACTTCCCAAGGCCATAACTTGCTCAATTTTTATGATATGAAATATTTCCAAGTTTCACAATCAAATTCAATGTGTCTACTTAAACTTTTATGTTTGGAGTGGGAGCTAATTCAACTTGTTTGAGCATGTGATATGAGGTTACATTATAGGTCACTTTTGACCTATACCATTGATCAAGTGATTTTTCCAAACTTCAAAAATTCATAACTCTATCATTTCAAATCCAAATGACATGAAATTGTTGACCATTTTGAAGGTATTTGATATAGCTACAACTTTGATGAAGACACGTTTCTCATTTGAAGCTCATATAAAAAGTTAAGCAAGATGGAATATTGAGACATATGGCTTGACACTTAGAAAAAATTTGATATGTCAAAATTTTCCAAGCTTCCACTTTAAATTTATCCAAGTTCCAAGCTGCAAATGAAAACGTGTTGAACATGAAAGTTGTTCCTCTTGATCTCACCTTTCCAAAGAGCTCAAATTCATTTATTTTGGACAAGAAATGCATAGCCTGCACATGGCTTAAACAGGGTGATATCACTTGGCAAGGATCAAACTTCAAACATCAATGTGCATTTGCCTTGCAATCCAAGCTTAGTTCAGAGCATCTGATATTCATTTGTGGACCTTAAGCAATCATATTATGGGCCTATGCGCGCCCATGCACCATTGCATCACCATTTTCAAAAATTGGAAAGTAACTGGAAGTGCGTAATTATCAACCATTTCAGCTATAAATAGAGCTTCAATTGCTCAGAAATTCACACACCTTCGTGTAGCGGGGTATTCGTTATCATTAGAGATATTGACTAAATCCAAGGTAAACCATATAAGTCGAGTCGCCACCGCACTTCTATTTATCCAAAGGAATGGTTAGAAAGCGAACAAAAACCTAAAAGTTTTATCGAATCAAAAACTAGTAAAAATGTCAGAGATCGGGGTAAGGGGGTTGGTTATGCAATGGGAAGGTTGTAAGCACCCAAAACATCCTAGGTACTCCTAGGGAGCCGTTTTCATACTTGTTGTAAGGTTGGTATTTTGTGAAAAATTGTTTGTGCAAACATGATTGAAGAGATGAGAAGAGAATATACAAGTTTATTTACATTTGTCTTTGGATGGATAAACCCATTGCCTACGTACCATCTTAAAAAAGATTAGGATCAAAACCTCGTAGTTCGGGGTAAAAATCTCAAAATGAGTTGGTGAATTGATTGGTCCAAAAGCCTTAAGGACTTTTGTTATCCAAGGGAGAAAACTCAGCCTAAAAACCACAAATCCATCATGTGAGGATAACTTCAACATGCTAGTGAGGGGTTAACCCTATAATAAGCATGGAAGACTCATTGTCCATCACTAAGGATATAGGTGAGTATTACATCTACCTCAAGGATAACTCAAACCTAATAGATAAAGGTTATGAAAAATTTGATTAAGGAAGTGGCCATTGAAACCACAAAAGACATTTGAATGGGTTATATTTACCAATGAAAAGTATTTACAAAAATATGGTCAAAGTTGACTTAGTATTCAATTCAAAATAAGTGTTATGAAAAGAAAGTTTGAAAATCAAAAGCATAAGGCTTAGGTTTCTAATGTTTAAAAAGAAGTGTTAAACGTTTGAACAAAAGTTTTGACTTGGGTTAGAGTGGAGAGAAGAAGAAGAATGGATAAAGTCCTAAACATGCAAGAGATAGGGAAAAAGAAGTAAAACCATAAATGGAGTTCCTCTCTTGAGATCATATTGATGATCCAAGTAGCTCCTATCCTTTGGAATAAGCAATCACATAAGCATAAACCCAAGTAATCAAAAATCAAATAAACTCTTGGAGAACTCCTCAATGTATCTTTGGATCCCTCTCTCTTAGAAGCTCATGGTAATGGTTCCTCAATTTGGATCAAGTTGGAATCCCTAGCACAAGAACACACACATCAAAAGATTCTAGCAAAACAAACAGAGAATGGACAAGAAGAGTTTAGAAGTTGGTCCTTTCAAGGTCATCTTTCATCATTAAGCATTCTAAAGGCATGAGGCCTAGTTGCTCTTTGACATTTATAGCACTCTAAAGGCATGAGGCCTAGTTGCTCTTTGACTCCATTTTTGCATAGGGAAAGTCCTAAAGTCTAAGTCCATTTGTCCATTTCTTTGTATTTGGTCCACAACAATCAAAACAAAACACAAGGTACAATGATATATACACAATTATGTGCTCAAGTGAGCAAATGGCAAATTGCATTAACATAAACATATGCTCAAATGAGCAAAGGGAAAAGCAAATTAATAATATGTGCAAGAATAGTAAATTGCATAAAAGTAAAGAGCAAAAGGTAAATGTTAATTGTTAATGGTTAGTGTTAGTAGTTAGCGTGCCATAAGGAAAATTTAGCGCTATGTTAAGCAATCGTAATTGGACTTATGTAGAAGTCACAACTATCTGAGGCCGGTCAATAATAATGTAGGCAACAACACAAGTTAGAAGTCTTGATTAGTGAACCAAGTTCCAACAACTTGCCATGCCAAAAAGAAGAAGAGAATTGATCTTGTATTGGTTTAAGTCCTTTGCATGATTTAGGAAGCAACCTATCCTTAATGCAAGCCATTCATTTGATTAATTGATCAAGATGAATTAGATTTGAATCAAGGAAGATTAAGCCTCCCTAATCAATGCTAACTTATCAACCTTTAACTCATTGATCAAAAAGAAAGAAGAAGAAGAAGAAGGAGATGAAGATGGAAATGGAAATAAAAATAAAAAGGATAAGGAGCATTAAATGAAATAGAATGTACCAATCAACAAGTGTTGACCAATTACATTGAGGATCATGGTCAAACTATCAAAAACAGAAGTGAGATGAAGATTGGAAGTCAAGAAATGAACAAAATATTTTTTGGCATTTTTAATATTCAAAATAAACTTGAATTAAAATATTAAAGAAAGGTCAAACTTCAAAATCACTTCAAATCAACTTTGGAAAGTCCAAGCGATTTATCCCAAGTTCAACAAGGTCAAATAAAGTTTGACAAAAAATTTCAGCATTTTTAAAAGTCATAAATTATTTTTAATCAATTAAAAATGAATAAAAATAACCTAATTGAACTAAAATCTCAAATAAATCTCAAATCAATTAAAAAATTGATGAGAATATTTTTCATAGATCTATCACCATTCAAATAGGTTGAGAATTTTTTTTGTATTTTTTGAATATCAAAAACTATTTAAAATGAATTAAAAATGACCAGAAAAGAGAAAATTCACAAAAAATATCAAATGATTAAATAAAAAATATTAAAAATCATTTTTAGAAACTAGAATTAAAAAGAGAAATAATGCAATTGGTCCCATATTTTTTGGATTAAAAATGAAAGAGTTATGAATTTTTGAAATAAAATGGAATTAAAGAAAATAAAATGGAATTAAAGAAAATAAAATGTAAATTAAGAAAACAGAAAAAAGGAGAGGCGTCTGATCAAGCCACATTAATTGACGTGGCTGATCAAACGCCCCACATGCGCGCGCTCACCATAGGCCTTAGTCAACTGAGTAACATGTGGAATTAAAAAAGTCATAAGATCCAAGAGCCATGATTCAATCTGGAAATCATCATCAATGGCTGGGATTCAAACTGGCAAATGGACGGTGGTGTACACCACCGTCTTCTCCGGCGAGCATGGAGATTCCGGCCAGAGTTGCAGGTCATAAAAACTTGATGAAAACGAGCGATCCTCATATCATTGGAAATCTGGGGTGATGTACATCACCCCTGTACCATCTATTTTCACTCTAGATCTCTATGGTAAGAGAAATCAGGAGTTGAAAAATATGGTGTTCAACTGAAACTTCATGGATTTGTAAAATTAAGAGCACCAACAAGTTGTCTCTGTTGAGAGGACTTCAGCCAAGCAAAAAGACACAAAAAACAGGCTATAAATGAAGAGTTTCGAAGCAAATAAGTTTGAACATCAACCTTCTAAATGCAGATCTGTGGAGCACGATTCTTCAACACACTTGCTTGCAGCTTGTTCTGGAGATGAAAATGAGGTGAGGCTAAGGAATTAGAGTCCAATAATCAACCAAGGAAGTTGAGAATTGGATCTGAAAATTTCAAGTGAAAAAGCAAAATTCCTTTAGAGTATGGTTTGGAATGATTTCTGCAGAGTTTCAGGTTGATTCAAGGATGCCAATTGAATGAAATGGTGCTTCTATTTATAGATGGAGAGGCAAGGCAAGGGTGATCAAACTCGTGTGCATGAAGTTGGGTCCTCCATGCATGGGCCTGTACAGGCGCATGTGAGGCCCAAGATCAAGTGCAAATGCAATCTGATCTCATTATGAAGTGAAATGGACGTGCATTTTGAATGGTATTTGCTTGTGCATGAAGCTTCATCATGAATTCCATAATTATGCCTAAATATTCACCTCTTCGAAAATGCCAATTAGAAAATCAAAACATAAGCATATGGGTAATGGTTGGAAAGGTCTTGATATAAGGAACAAATGTTATGTTGGAAAAAAACTCATTTGAAGTGTGGAAATTTATGAAAACAGGCCATGAAGTTCATAGTGTAAAACATGCCTTTAAGAATTTTGCCAAATTGGCCCAACTTCAAGCCCTTATGTTTTGATGATGCAAGCCTCAAATGGAAAAGCCTCCAACATCAAAGTTGTATATCTTTTCAAGATAATCAAAATGGAATTAAATTTTGCATCATTTGGATTTTTGATGAAGAATTTATGGGCACTTGAAGTTGGACTTTTTTGCCTTTCAATGCATTTGGTCCAAAATGACCTATAATGTTTTGCATTATCATATGTATTTCTTTTGAGATTTTGAAATTTTGTTCAACATAACATTTTAATTATACACAATACGCTTTCCAATGAATTTGATCCCACCTCAAAAACATAAAAAATGAATGAGTTATGTTCTTGGGAAGTTGAGGCAAAATTAGGGTTTCAGTCAAAATGACCTATAATGTCTTGGAATGGATGATGATCTTCCAAGCTTCAAATAAATTTTTGATGAACATGAAAGTTGTTCATATTGTCCTTAAGAACATTGTTTCGTTTGGGATCATCTCCATTTGACCAACACATAAAAAGTTAGGTCTCAGTGCATTTCAAAATAATCAGATGAATTGACTGATCAACTTCTCAAGTCCACAACTCATATCCTGATGAATTGATGATTGAGGACACTCAAATAAGCTCAAATATGCATGAAATGATGAATTAGATAACTTCCCTTGATTGTATTTGACCATGGGCTGAAGTTGCTTCATTAGCAAGGCATTGTAGATGATCAGATGAATTAGGGTTTCCTTGAGGTACAAACCTCAAACCCTTTGACTTGCTTTGATCAAAATGATGAATTGAGATGCTAGGGAGGCATATTTGATGGATGAGAGCTTTGGGAACCATTTCCATGCTTTCCTTCATCTTCTTCTGGCCATATCTTTGCACAAAGGATCACCTAGAAGCTTTGGACCTTGTGATTGCTCAAGCTACAAACAAGAAATGTTAGTTACATATTTTTGTGCTTTTGGTTAGTAAACAAAATGAGAAAAGAAATAATATACAATTCAATCATGCTTGGTGATCTCAAACCACTCACAAGAGGTCCCTCCCAAAGGCAAAGGGAACCAAGATGCATATGATCCTTGAGGCTTTGCAAATGAAATGCTATGATGCCATGAGGGATCTTAGGGCCAAAATTGGGGTCTTACACTTCGCACCAGCTTTGATCCCCCATCTCAAACCCTCACTTTGCAAAGGATAAGCCTGAAAATTTCTCTTAAATTTGAGCTTGAATTTCCACTGTTTTGAAATTCAATACTCTAGGAATCCATAGCTTCTTAACCATTCAATCCTTCTCCTGCAAGCAAGTGGAGTGAGATCAAGCACAAGCAAGATCAAGATCAATTGAATCTAGACCTCCATTGAAGGTATTTTCCAGAAATTTTAAACTCTTCGATTCTCTAAAATTCTTGCTCAATTCTATTGATTCTTTGGTTGTCTGAAGTCCTACCAATGTAGGCAAGAAGTTTGAGTTGCTTTGAGGTCAAATCGAAGCAACTCAGTTCGTGTACCTTAAATTTCAACTCCATGTATCTCTCATTATACTAGGAGTTGGAGTGAATGGAGGTCAGATTCGAGCTCAGTGCCATTTTTTCTTTAAGATCATGTCCTTGTTTTTCATTTTGGTGATGATTCATGGTGGACCAGTCCGGTGAGGTCCACCGGAGAAGATGATCGGAGCTCTGGCTCCGACGATGAGTTGGCAAGGCTCTAAACCACATGATCTGTTCCTCTTGTTCTAATCCTGAGCGTTAGTTTTGATTACCAAAGTTGCCACACGCTGACTAAGGTCTATGGTGGATAGTACGCTCCTGGCCACTTGATCTGCCACCTCAATTAATGAGGGAGATCAAATGGTCCACGTATTTTTGATTTTCTGAATTTTTATTTTAATTGCATTATTTTTTAATAATTCATATTAAATTCAATATTGATCTAAAAAATATGGGACTTTCACCAAAAAAATTCAAATATTTTTCTCTTTCATATTCTGAATTAAAATTATTTTTTGGATCATTATTAATATTTTTCATGAATTAATTGATTTTGCATTTGTTTTTAATTGTTTAAAAATATTTTTAAATGTCCAAAAATTATGAAATTTTTCTCCAAGGTCCTTTGACCTTGTTTGACCTATGATAAATCTCATGGCCATTTCTTTGGTGTTTTGATGAGATTTTAGGAATTGGACAAAACATATTTGATTTAAATGTACTATTTTATTATTTTTAATTGAATAAATGCCAATTATTTTTGTTGACCATTTGTATTGACTTGTTGGAGTTTGCTTATTGTTGTTGGGCCTTGGTCAAGGTTGATTTGACTTTGTCAAATTAATATCATTGGATTTAGGGGATTGGTGGAATGTACATTCCGTCTCCTAAAATGAATGAATGATATTAATTTGGTAAAAGTCCTCCTTTGACAAATTTGTGATTTCATTCATCCTCTTCCCACTTCATCTCATTCTTGTTCTTAATTCATTCATTCCATTTGGCCTATGATATATCAAAGTCCTAATGCTAGTTGATTGAAAAATTGACATGAGTATGGATGAGATTAGGCCACACTTTTTGCATATTCTATTTTGTGTGTGGTTTGCTTCATGAGCATAGTCCATTATATTATGTCTCTAACATGCATTTACACCAAAATTCTATTGCCCGACCTCAAATAGTTGTGACTTCTACATAAGTCCAATTACGATTGCATAACATAGCCCTAAATTTGTGACATAAAAGGCATAAGCATTCTAGTTAGTGATATTGTAAGTCTCCCCTCTTTCATTGTATTGTGTGGACACTTGGCCTTCTTTTCTTCCTTCGAAAGATGTTTTGGTTCAAGGATCCATGCTTGTGATAAGTGGGTTGAGTGTTCTCCAAAGAATGTCTTGAAAAGCAAAAGCAAAACAAAATTAACTTCTAACTTACTAACTACTAACTTTTAATTTCAAGCTTTTACATTAATGCAATTTACTTCTAGCATCTTATTTTATTTGCCATTGTTCATATCATTCTAATTGTTTATGTTAATGTAATTTTCACTTTGTCCATTTGGACCTATTGTGTGATATATTTTGTTTGTGTACTTTGCTTGTTTGTGTGGTCTTTGACCATTAATGTACATAATAATAACAAAAACCCTAAAAAACTTTTGAGTGGACTGTTGGGTTGATCTTGGACAAATGGACTTAGAATCTAGGCAACCTTCCTAAGAAAATGGACTTCGCCAATGCCAACTTGTTGAACCAAGTGCTTGTAAATTTGAAATTGAACTGATACATCTTTGAAGATCTCTCTAAGATTCATCTGCAACATGATCATTGTGAAGTTGTTATTTTAGACCTGTGACTTGTGGAATTCATCTGTTCCATTGGCTATTTTGAAGAAGATCATGGAATGGGTAAGCTTGGATGAGGCTATCTTTATTTGATGCCTTGCTCTTCAAGATGATATAATTGTGCATTTGTGTGTTTCTTGATTCTAAAAGTCCAAGGGGATTCTGGGTTTCTATTGACATTTTTTGTCTATTGGATTGCTACCCACTTGTGTCAGATCTTTTCAAGTCTAAACTTTTAAATTTTGTGCATAGGATAGTCTCTTCATCTTCTCCCCATTTCTTTAATTTCAAAATCTCTCCCTCCGTTTTCAAAATCTTCTTTGTGTGAACTATTTTTGTTCTAAACTTTGACCACTTTTTTGCTAAAAGATAGAAACTTTGGCCTTAGGCCATTGCATTTTCAAACTCATTTTTTTTCTTAAATCAAACTTGTAAATAAATTTAACTATACTTGACTTAAACTTGCAAAAAGCCAAAAAAGAACTAACACATTCAAACCATTTTAGGCCTTTGTGCCTTTCAAACTTAAATTTTGTTAAAATCAATGCATCCACTTTGAAATTTGTATCACGAACTACGAGGTTTTGATCCCTCATTTTTAGGTTGGTACGTAGGCACAAGTCTGAAGGTCTTGTCAAACTCAAAAATATAATTAATAAATTCTTTTCTCATCCCTCCATTCTATTTGTTTGTAAACATCATTTTGTACAAAATACATATGCACACAAAAATGGCTCCCTAGGAGTACCTAGAACATTTTGGGTGCTAACACCTTCCCTCTGTGTAACCAACCCCCTTACCTGTGATCTCAGACTTTTATTAGTTTTTATTTGAAAACTTCTTACTTTTTGGGTTTTGTTCGTACTTTTACCTTTTCCCTTGGAAACAATAAAAGCGTGATGGCGGATCTTGTTCATTGATCTCTAGCTTGTCAATAGCTTGATGATCATGAATTTCTCGCTACATGAATTAAGTGGCGACTCTTCTAGGGAGTAGTCTCCAGTGGGTTTAGCCAACTTTTTTGTCTGAATATATTTGTATATATGTGATGTTTGTATATATGTATGTGTGATATAATCTACTTGTTGTGCTTGGTGATCTCTGAGTGGTGAGATAAGTTCTAACTTGAACTTGAGTGCAATTAAGATAGGAGGATGGTATAGTCATGTTCAACTTGTGTGGAGTAGTCCTTAACAAGTTGGCTTGAGATCCATCCACTCAGTGGAGACTCCTTTGGATTTAGAAATGTCACACAAGTATTTGTGGTTAGGCATTACTATTTCTAATTGGGTCCGAGAAGCTGAGGACCTTAGAACATTTAACCCATCTTGGCCTATTTAGGACGTAGTGCGGAAACTATTCAAGTGTAGACTTGATCGTAGTTGTTACGCGATACTACATTCAGACGGGTGTCTCTTGAGAATATTATGGGTCGATGAGTCAGTCATCTTAACCTGTAACATCCGATAGATGGAATTAAGACTCTGGGAACTTTTTAGAACATGATCTACAGGTTTTATCCTTAGTTCACTCCTTTGGGATGGTTCTTACCCAGACTCCATGCTCGTGACTTGCAACAAACCCTTGATTCTTGGTTGATCCAATCAAGTCTTGTCAATATCAATGGAACTTGGGTGTTGATAAGGTGAAAACCATAATCCACCAAAATGGATGATTGATCTTGACAATGACTTGATTCATCCCTTGACCTTTGATTCATCACACAAAATTTCAAGGAACTAAGGTATCATTTGCAAATATTTTCAGACCATGGATTATGGACGAAGGAACACTAAGAAGTACAGTTTCAGAGCATCTTTTGTGTTGGATCCCTTGGACTTCAAACAACGCCATGGGAAGCTTCTGTCCATCTTGTCTGCTGATATGGTTGAAGGACTTTTGAGTGTGCTAGTGCAGTTCTATGATTGTCTCTACCATTGTTTCACTTTCCCAGATTTTCATCTTGTGCCTACCTTGGAAGAGTATTCTCATCGTTTAGGGATACCTATTTCTAGTAGAGTTCCTTTTAGTGGATTGGAGGAGATCCCCCGATGTAGTATTATTGCTGAAGCTCTTCACTAAAGAAGTCTGAGATAGAGGCTCATTGGGTGAAGAAAGGAGGGTTATTTGGGTTGCCATTTGTTTTCCTCATCAAGGAAGCTACTACTTTTGCTCAATTTGGTAGTTTGGACGCTTTTGAAGATATCTTTGTGTTGCTCATCTATGGATTAACTTTGTTCCCTAACATCGACGGTTTTATTGATGTTAACGCCATTAGACTTTTCTTGATTGGGAATCATATGCCTACTCTGTTGGGAGACATGTATTTCTCTTTGCATCTAAGGAATTATAAGGGTGGTGGAACGATTGTCTATTGTACTCCTCTTCTATACAAGTGGTTTATTTTGCACTTGCCTCAGACACCTGCTTTTGTGGAGAACAAATAATGTCTAAGGTGGTCTCAAAGACTTATGTCTCTCACTAATGATGATATAGTTTGGTATGATCCGTCCTTAAACAGTTTGGATATTATTGATAGTTGTGGTGAATTCTCTAATGTGCCTCTCATTGGTACACAAGGAGGAATTAACTACAACCCTGCTTTGGCTCGTCGTCAACTTGGGTTCCCCTTGAGAGACAAACCTAATAACATGTTGTTAGAAGGTCTTTTCTATCAAGAGGGTAAAGATCCCCAACATTTGAAGCAGAAGATTGTGCATGCTTGGCATAATGTGCATAGGAAAGGAAGATCCGAGCTTCGTCCGAGCAATTGTGTAGCTTTGGAAGCTTACACTTTTTGGGTGAAGAAGAGAGCTATGGAGTTGAAGATGCTTTATCCTTGTGAAAGACCTATGTCTATGGTTGTGGTTGAGCCATTAACTCTCCCGAACCAAGATGTAGAGGAGTTTGAAGACGCGCTCATCAAGATGAAACAAGAGAAGGATATGTAGGAAGAGCGTTTTCGTGCTTTGAGCAAAGAGCACAAAAAGTTGCAGTTGGAGTCTAAGGACAAAGATGCACTGATTGAGCTACTTGAAGACCGAGTGACGAAGAGACAGAGAGAGCCAGAGGTTTCATCTTCTAGTGTGCCTCAGCCTTCCGTTGCTTGGAAGAAGATTGTTGATCAGCTTGTCCTTGAGAAGACTCAGATGAAGGCTTCTTTTGAGACCGATGTCCGTTGCATTCGAAGGAAGTACACGCCTTCAACCAGATCTTCTGACATTGTTGTTAGGGATCCTTAGGATGACTAGTCTCCTTTTCTCTTGTATCTTTTTATTTTGGTTTCTGAAAATTATACTCAGTGTAATCCTTCCAATCTATATAAATAAAAGGAGATTTTTTGGTCATATCAAATTGTTGCAATCGCCATTTAAATATTATATATTTGCAAATGATACAGTAAGTTCCTTGGAAATAAAATAACCAAGCAATGCATTTCATGCATCATTTGCATAAGCAGGTTTTCACCAGATGTTTGATTGGTATTTCTTCTATGCTTTAGCCAAGCTGACTCAACGGTACAATACCAGAGCCAATCATCTGAGAATTATGGAACATTTGGAGCAAGAGAACAAAGAGCTGAAGGAAGAGATCACCCGACTAAATGCCATGATGGAGTCAGTTCTTGCTGCTCATAGTCAAGCTTCTCCAATACCTGCAACTCCTCCCACGAGGACTGTTACTTCAGAAGTGGTTACCTCTATCGTGCCTGCTGCTACCGCCCACTTTGCGCCGAACCTTCCTGCCGGATTCCCATGGGGAATGCCGCCCAACTTTGTGCCAGAAGGCTTTGTGCCTACATTTGCTTCCATGTTGGCATCTAGCCCGGTCATGTCCGTGCCACCTCCAGTTGTGCACACTTTGCCTCGTGTAGAGGATACCATCTATCATTCTGAGCCGTCTGAGGGTTCAGATGGACGAAATGAAAGATCAATTTCTTGAGCTGCACAAGGAATTGAAGACGCTGAGAGGTAAAGATCTGTTTGGGAAGAGTGTTTCCGAGTTATGTTTGGTGCCCAATGTTAAAATCCTAGTGAAGTTCAAAGTGCCTGACTTTGAAAAAATATAAGGGGAACTCTTGTCCGCTCAGTCATCTTGTGATGTATGCCCGCAAGATGTCAACTCAGACTGATAATGACCAATTGCTTATTCACTACTTCCAGGATAGCCTGACTGGTGCTGCACTCCGTTGGTATATGGGGTTGGATAGTGCAAGCATCCGCACTTTCAACGACTTAGGAGAGGCTTTTGTGAAGCAATACAAGTATAATATGGACATGGCACCAGATATAGACCAGTTGAGGTTTATGTCTTAGAAAGACAAAGAGACATTCAAAGAGTATGCGCAAAGATGGAGGGAGTTGGCTGCCCAGATCACTCCTCCTTTGGAGGAGAAAGAGATGACAAAGATCTTCTTGAAAACCCTGAGTTCATTTTATTATGAACGCATGATCGCTAGTTCCCCAGTGATTTTACCGAAATGGTAAATATGGGGATGAGACTCGAAGAAGGAGTCCGTGAAGGACGTTTGTCAAGAGATAGGGTGTCAACAAGTAAGAGGTATGGCAGTAGTTTCACCAAGAAGAAGGACAGCGAGACAAATTCAATTTCCAGTGGGAGGCAGAGGAGGCCTCAGATCAGAAGAAATCCACCACCCTGTAAATATCATCATCATCAAGTGTCATCAGTAATTCTGGTATTTTGTAATCAACAAGCAACACCAATTCAAAAACTACCACAATATCAACGTCAACAACAACAACTGCAACAAAGAACGAACACCTACAACAATAACAATATCAACAACAATCAGCATCAGCAAAACTTTGAGAGGAAGAAGGTCTCTTTTGTCCCGATTCCGATGTTGTATGTAGAGTTGTATCCCTCGTTAGTTCTCAAGAACTTAATTCAACCTAGGAACCCGTCGCAGATCCTAGAACCACATCCCTGATGGTATAAACCTGAGCTTCGGTGTGCTTTTCATCAAGGAGCACCCGAAAACGATATTGAAAATTGTTATCCATTGAAGTATGAGGTTCAAAAGCTTATGAAGAGTGGTATGGTGTCCTTTGAGGACCGCGCACCAAATATGAAAGCAAACCCTTTGCCCGCTCATGGGAACTCTTTTGTGAATATGGTGGACGGTTGTCCTGGAGAATTCAAAATTTTTGACGTCTGGTTTATCCGAAGATCTTTGGTGCAGATGCACAAGGATATCTGTATGGTGAGTGACTGTGAATATGATCATGATGGTTGTGTTATTTGTAGTGTGAACCCAAGAGGGTATGGTATGGTGAAAAGGGACATCCAGCGTCTGATG
Source organism: Lathyrus oleraceus (assembly GCF_024323335.1). NCBI lineage: Eukaryota > Viridiplantae > Streptophyta > Magnoliopsida > Fabales > Fabaceae > Lathyrus > Lathyrus oleraceus. Next base: position 391,545,365 of record NC_066581.1, read on the forward strand.
GATGAAGGCATGATCCATATTGTTCAATCCCGTCATGTAGATGACGACGTCAATGTCATAGTTCCCGTTTTCAAGCAACAAGAGTGTTTGGTAATCTAGTATGATAGCAACAACAATAAGAATGTCAATCAAAGATCAGTATCGCCGTTGGTAATATGGTTAGCGGACCCAATCTCGTATTCATCTGATAAGGTTGTACCATACCAGTATAATGCTACAATGATGAAGAATCGTCAAGAGGTCCCGTTACCTACGACTAGTTCAGTGGTGAGCATTGTTGATGTTAAGAAGGTGACCCGCAGTGGTCGACTGTATGGGTCGGTGGTCCTAGAGGAAGCAATTGTTGGTAAGAAGGCGGAGGTACCTAATGTAGAACTAGTTGGCTATTCAAAGGATAAGTCTGGTGAATCCAACAACTTGAAAGCCAATGATGATGATGGGGTACTCTGATTGAATAAAAGGAGTGAATTTAATGTGGTTGATCAGCTACTCCAGACTCCCTCAAAAATCTCAGTGTAAAGCACACAGAGAAGCACTACAGAGAGTTCTTAAACAAGCATATGTAGAGCAAGATGTTACTGTGGATCAGTTTGATCACATTAGGGCTAACATCACTTCATGTAATAATTTGAGCTTTTATGACGAAGAACTCCCTGAGGAGGGAAGAAATCATAACCTGGCTTTGCATATTTCAATGAACTGTAAGGAAGATGCTTTGTCAAATGTACTAGTTGACACCGGTTCATCACTCAATGTGCTTCCGAAGTCAACTTTGTCGAAGTTATCTTACCAAGGAGCGCCCATGAGGTATAGTGGGGTAATTGTCAAAGCTTTTGATGGCTCGCGCAAAATGGTAATTGGTGAAGTGGACTTTCTAGTCAAGATAGGTCCGAGTGATTTTCAGATTACTTTTCAATTAATGGATATCCACCCGGCCTACAACTGTTTATTGGGAAGGCCATGGATTCATGAGGTAGGGGCTGTTACCTCCACTCTGCACCAGAAGCTCAAATTTGTCAAGAATGGCAAGCTAGTGATTGTGGGAGGAGATAAAGTGTTGTTGGTTAGCCATATGTCATCTTTCTCGTATGTTGAAGTTGAGGATGAGGTTGGAACTCCATTCCAAGCCTTGTCTATTCTTGCTGAGAAGAGAGTTGGGGCACCTATGTCCTCGTTGAAAGATGCTCAGAAGATTGTTGAAGAAGGTACTGTTGATCAATGGGGGCGCATGGTAGAGGTCTCCGACAAGCATAACTGGTTTGGGGTTCCAAAAAGGCTCATCAACTGTTATATCTGAAGATATGCAACTCAACTTCCATAGTGGAGGGTTCATTCATGGAAATGAACAACACTTAGTTGCTGTGCTAGAAGATAACGAAGAGGAAGACTGCACCAACTTTGTAACGCATGGAAGGACATGCAACAATTGGACTGATGTTGATATTCCTGTTATTTTGCATCGATCTAAGTAATTGCTTTTATATTTTAAAAATCCTTCTCATATGCCTAAGGGAGAAGTGAACATTGTTTGGGCATTTTAAATTGGTCATTAATAAAATTAATTATATTCATCCACATCTTTGATTGTTATTTTTACTTTTTGCTTTATTCTGAAAATGGTAATCACAAAAAACATAAATAAACAATATAATTGTCCATCTGCATAATATTTGGTCACAAATTCACTTCTCTAAAATCAAAATATCAAATCATTATGCAGGTTGGTTCCTAACCCCATTGAATACAATGATCCTTCTCCTTCTCCAAATTTTGAATTCCTTATGTTTGAGGCCGAAGAGGAAAGTGATGTAGAAGTGAGTGATGAATTGTCTCGTCTTCTTGATCAAGATGAAAAAATTATTCAACCGTTTGAAGAGCAGATTGAGCTAGTCAACTTGGGTTCCGAAGATGATGTGAAGGAAGTCAAGATTGGGTCTCGATTGTGTCCAGATGCTAAGAAGGGGTTGATTGATCTTCTTCGAGAGTATTCAGATGTGTTTGCTTAGTCCTATCAAGACATGCATGGGTCGGATTCTGAGATTGTGGAGCATAGATTTCCCCTGAAGCCAGAATGTCCGCCAGTCAAGCAGAAGTTGAGAAGAACGCATCCTGATATGGCTATGAAGATCAAAGAGAAAGTTCAAAAGCAGATTGATGTCGGTTTCCTTGTAACTGTTGAGTATCCGTAATGGCTGGCCAATATTGTGCATGTGCCAAAGAAAGATGGAAAAGTCCGCATGTGGGTCGATTATAGAGATTTGAATAAAGCCAGTCCGAAAGATGATTTCCCTCTATCACCCATTGATATGTTGGTAGAAAATACTGCTAAATTCGAAGTCTTTTCGTTTATGGATGGATTTTCCGGATATAATCAGATCAAGATGGCACCCAAAGATATGGGAAAGACCACATTCATTACACCCTAGGGAACATTCTGTTATAGAGTGATGCCTTTCGATCTAAAGAATGCTGGTGCAACTTACCAGAGAGCAATGGCTACTTTTTTTCATGATATGATGCATAAAGAGATTGAAGTTTATGTCGATGACATGATTGCTAAATCAATTGATGAAGAGGAACATGTTGAGCATTTGTTGAAGCTATTCCAGCGTTTGAGGAAGTATAAACTCTGCTTGAATCCCAATAAGTGTACTTTTGGTGTTCGCTCTGGTAAGTTGTTGGGCTTTATTGTTAGCGAGAAGGGTATTGAAGTTGATCCTGCCAAGGTCAAAGCAATACAAGAGATGCCTGCGCCCAAAACTGAGAAGCAAGTCAGAGGTTTTCTCGGCCGCTTGAATTATATTTGCATATTTATTTCCCACATGACTGCCACGTGTGAGCCTATATTCAAGCTTCTTCGGAAAGATCAGTCTTATGATTGGACCGAAGATTGTCAGAAAGCATTTGATAGTATCAAGGAATATCTGCCGGAACCGCCAATTCTGTCTCCACCTATTGAAGAAAGATCGTTGATCATGTATTTAACTGTGCTAGAAGATATTATGGGTTGTGTTCTTGGTCAGCAAGATGAGATTGGCAAGAAAGAATTTGCAATTTACTACCTCAGTAAGAAGTTCACCGACTGTGAGACTCGGTATTCAATGCTTGAGAAGACTTGTTGCAAATTGTTGAATCATACCACTTGGTTGATATCCAAAATGGATCTAATCAAGTATATATTTGAGAAGCCTGCTTTAACTGGGAGGATTTCCCGTTGGCAGATGTTGTTGTCAGAGTATGATATTGAATACCAATCTTAGAAAGCAATCAAAGGTAGTATCTTGGCTGACCATTTGGCTCACCAACCAATTGAAGATTACCAGTTAGTGCAGTATGATTTCCCTGATGAAGAGATTTTGTACTTGAAAATGAAAGATTGTGATGAACCATTGCTTGAAGAAGGGCCAGAACCTGGTTCCCGTTGGAGCATGGTGTTTGATGGAGTTGTTAATCAATATGGAAATGGCATTGGGGAAGTGATTATTACTCCTCAAGGCATGCATCTACCATTTACAGCTAGATTGACTTTCAAGTGTACAAGCAACATCGCAGAAGATGAAGCTTGCATTATGGGGCTTGAAGAGGCCATGAATCTCAGAATCAAGTATTTGGATGTCTTCGGTGATTCGACTTTGGTTGTGAATCAGATCAAAGGAGAATGGGAGACAAATCAACCCAGTTTGATACCATATAGAGATTATGCAAGGAGGATTTCAACTTTCTTTACAAAGGTTGAGTTTCATCATATCCCTTGAGATGAGAATCGGATGGCAGATGCTCTTGCAACATTGGCATCAATGATTATAGTGAAGTATTGGAATGAAGTTCCCAATTTATCTGTGATGCGTCTTGATAGGCCAGCTCATGTGTTTACTGTTGAAGAGATAAAGGAAGAGAAGTCGTGGTATTACGACATCAAATGTTTCCTCCAAATTCAGATTTACCCGCCTGGGGCATCTTTGAAAGATAAGAAGACTTTGAGAAGATTAGCCGGTAATTTCTACTTGAATGGTGATATACTGTACAAGAGAAACTTCGACATGGTTTTGCTCAGATGCGTGGATAGACACGAAGCCGACTTGTTGATGACTGAAGTGCATGAAGGTTCCTTTGGTACTCATTCCAATGGACATGCAATGGCGAAGAAGATGTTGCGAGCAGGTTACTATTGGCTGACAATGGAATCTGACTGTTGCAAATTTATGAAGAAATGCCACAAGTGTCAAATTTATGCTGATAAGATTCATGTTCCTCCGACACTTTTGAATGTTATCTCTTCCCCATGGCCCTTCTCCATGTGGGGAATTGATATGATTGGGATGATTGAGCCCAAAGCTTCGAATGGGCATTGTTTCATTTTAGTTGCAATAGACTACTTCACAAAATGGGTTGAAGCGGCATCATATGCAAATGTAACCAAGCAAGTTATTGTAACGTTTATCAAGAATCAGATTATATGTCGTTATGGTGTGCCAAGTAAGATCATTACTGACAATGGATCGAACTTGAATAACAATATGGTGGAAGCTCTTTGCAAAGACTTCAAGATTGCACATCATAATTCTTCTCCCTACAGACCTAAGATGAATGGGGTTGTTGAAGCTGCAAATAAGAACATCAAGAAAATTATCCAAAAGATAGTTGTAACATATAAAGATTGGCATGAGATGCTCCCATTTGCTTTGCATGGGTATCATAGATCCGTCCGCACTTCAACAGGGGCAACCCCTTTCTCTCTTGTATATGGTATGGAATCAGTGCTCCCCGTAGAGGTTGAGATTCCTTCATTGCGTGTGCTCATGGAAGCCAAGTTGACTAAAGCTGAATGGTGTCAGACCAGGTTTGACCAGTTGAATTTGATTGAAGAGAAGAGGTTAACTGCCATGTGTCATGGTCAGTTATATCAGCAGAGAATGAAGAAAGCTTTTGATAAGAAAGTCAAACCTCGAGTGTTCAGAGAAGGTGACCTTGTGCTCAAGAAGATTTTGACATTCAAGTCAGATTCCAGAGGAAAATGGACTCCCAATTATGAAGGCCCATATGTTGTCAAGAGAGCCTTTTCAGGCGGTTGATTGATTCTTACAACTACGGATGGAGAAGAGTTCACTCGTCCCGTGAACGCAGATGCAATCAAGAAATACTTCGCCTAAAAAAATAAAAGAATAGCTCGCTAAGTTGAAAACCCGAAAGGGAGGCTTAGGCAAAAATTAGAGACATAAAACAGAAAAAAAAAATCCCGATAAGTTGAGTACCCCACCTTGGGGAAACTTATGCAAAAATTAAGGATTATGGCATGTAACTGCATTCTGTTGATCTTCAGTGTTTTGAAGACTTGGTTGAGCACGAGCGTTGACATCAGTTCATAATCCTAGCAGCAGTCAAGAGCATAGTGGATATCAAGATTTGGTAGAGGGATTAAGGATCATTTGTATTCAATGTAACCCTTTTCCATGTAAATTACCATTTTCAACTTTGTAAAATCTATGGAGTCTTGTCATTTACAGACTACCATCCCATTAAATAAAGTTGAGCTTTTATCCAATTGATTCTACTCTTATTTATTTCAGCCAATAGTTTTGAATTTTATTATGATCATTTTAAAATTTAAATTTTAAATCAAAATCAAGTTTTCTTTAATATATAAAAGCAAGGATTTCTTCCAAAGCAAGTAAAAGGAATATCAACAAAATTTCAATAAATAGCAAGTCCTTAAGTATGAAGCATCAGAGGTTCCCCAAGCAGCTAACACTTTTGGTATCCCTAGACGTCAGTGTTGATTCAGTTCCTAGGCGGAGTGTTTGATCCTCAGTGGAATTCCTTTCCTCGTCCCCAGCTGAGATGGTTGATTCAGATACCCTGCGACAGGTCCTTGTCCCCAAGAGAGTTTCGGCCTTCCCTAGCGAAGTTTGTATCTCCTCAACAGGATTGATCTTCAGAGATGGTCGATCTTCCCTAGTAGATTGTTTGGTGTCCCCACCAATCGCCATTGATCTTTGCTCCCAGTCAGAGTTTTCCTCCTGGTTTCTGAGCAGTCTTTGTTGATTTATTTCTCTGTAGGGTTGTCTCCCATTGTTTTATGGTGTTGACCTAAAATTCCCCACAGATTGGATATTATATCCTCAGCAAATCTCCTCCATCCTCAACTAGGGTTGAGCCCTTTGGGATGTTGATCTCTCTGTTCTCTGACATTTGTCTCCATATTTTGTGGATTGACCAAGGATTGTACTGGTGGTTCAATTTCTTTGCGACACCTCTGTATCCTTTGTGATCGTTTTGTCAGCATAATCATCATATACACATATACATATACATTCATATAATTTCATAATTTGTGTATCCTGCATCCTCATATTTGATTTGTTTGAGATTCTTATTCTCTGTTATGGCGGTATTTTATCCCCATACCAAATCTGGTGTCTGTCCTCCTTCAGTTGTAGAGTGTCAGCCCCTTAAGTAGAAAGACTTTAACCTTTCTTCGTTTCCCCACTGAGTTTGTTTCCTCGTGGATGGTTGTTATTTCAGTTTCCTCTCCAGTAAATTTTCTGGATGGAATTACTCCCCTTGAGTTATGTCCTTAATGGGTTGAGTTTTGATTGATTGTTTCTTTCTAGCTCTTACCTAGATAGACATTTTGGTCCCCTAAGAGTCTATTACCCAGTAACTAGCAATATTCTTCTTAGTTTGCAGTTTGTTATTTCTTGCCCAATACCCGGCAAAAGTACCCTTTTTTTCTCCTCAGTGGAGTCCCGGGGAAATATATCCTTGATATGTTCATCCTAACCGGTGACGGATATCTTTCTTTCCCCACAGGAGTCTATCCTTGATATGTTCACTTTAACCAGTGACGGATATTCTCATTTTTGGTATTCTACCCAGTAAAACTGTAGTTGTAATCCCTATTTTTCTCCTCAGAGAGTTAATCCTTGATATGTTCATCTTAACCGATGACGGGTTTCCTTCTCTTGTTGGTTTTCTACCCAGTAACCAGTAGTTGTAAATCCTACTTTTTCCCCTGTGCGGAGACTATCCTTGATATGTTCACTTTAACCAGTGACGGATTTTCTCTTCTTTGGTATTCTATCTAGTAACTGATTGATGCAATCCCTATTTTTGCTCCCCTTTTTAGAGTCTATCCTTGATATGTTCATCTTAACCGGTGACAGATTTTCTCTTAGATTGGTCTTCTACCCAGTAACCGGTAGTTGTAAATCCTATTTTGTCCCCTCGCAGAGATAATCCTTGATATGTTCACTTTAGCCAGTGACGGATTTTCTCTCCGACGGTTTTCTATCCAGCTTTCGATAGATGTAATTCCTACCCTTTTTGTTCAGTTGGTATATCCTTGATATGTTCATCCTAACCGATTACGGGTATCCTCCTTGACATTTCCAGGCAAGTCTATCCTTGATATGTTCATCTTAATTGATGACGGATTTTCTTCCCAGTTGAGTTTCTCCTTGATACGTTCATCCTAACCGATGAGGATACTCTCACCCTTGGTCTTCTACCCAGTAACTGGTAGTTGTAAACCCTATTTTCTGCAGTTTCCCCAGCAAGGTTATTCTTACCCAGTAGCCGGTAATGAATACAACCTCTTGGTGATCCTCAGCGAGTCATCCTTGATATGTTCATCCTAACCGATGACGGATGTTCTCTCTGTCAGATCTTTGTTATCTCCTTACCCAGTAACAGGTAGTAGATAATAGATTTCTGCTCCTCCTGTGTTGAAGTTTATTTCTTCCCCAGTCGAGTTGAGTGCATATTTCCTTAGTGAAATCACTTTCCCATGCATGATTCGAGTACCTCAGTTTTATCCTGACTTACTCATACCCCCTGTAGATATTGTTATTTCCCTGGCTGAGTCTTTCCATTTTGTATGGAATTCCTCTAGTTCCCTAGTAGTTTTAAGTCGTAGCCTGGCCTACGCATAACCTCATTTATTTCCCCTAGAGTATTTGTCTCCCCAGTGAGTTTTCCTTACGGAATTGCATTATACTCCTGTGGACTTTCGGTCTCTCTTATTTCTTTTTCCTTTGTGGCAATATTTTCCCACAGAGCGTTAACTTTCGCATTCACATCATATGCATCATGAGGTCTCTTAGGGACCAAAATTTGTTTCTATATGTTGTTATTTAAGCCCATTATACTTAGTCGACATGAAGATTTTAACCTTCGCCTCCTCAGTCAGAATGTCCTTAAATAGGGGCAGCTGTAAGACCCCAATTTTGACCCTAAGATCCCTCATGCAATTTCATCATAAGCATTGGCATTGGGATCATACCTTGGTATCCTCCTTACCCCTCTTTTATTGGGTTTGTTTTGGGAGATATCACCAAGCATTTTGGGATTATATCATACTTGTATACTATCATTTTACTAACTAAAATACCAAAAATATGTCTTTGCATTTGCCTAACTCTTTTGTAGGAAGGGCATGATCTCATTGATTCATCAAGTTCACATCTAGGGTTTGAGACCCTCATGAACAAAGAGCACAACCAAGAATTGATTCAAGAATGGTTATGAACATCATATATGAGTCCCAATGATCTCAACATGTTATATTGATCAAGTTTTCTTCAAGAGTTTGAGGTTGATTTGCCTTGGAAACCCTAGTTTTACTAGGTATCTTGAATAACTTCTCCAATAAGCTATCTCATCAATTGATAAAATTTCTCAAGGTACACTTCAAAATTCATCATCTTATGCATATATGATCTACCATGAGCCAATAAAGTCAAGACAATTGGAAATTAGCAAGTTGGATGATGGTGGTTGGCCAGATGAATTCATCTGGTCAAAATTGGGTCTCCCTAGACCCTATCTCCTACAATCTTCACCATATGGAAATGATTCCAAGCGCAAACTTACTCTAAATGACATTCCAAACAACTTTCATGTTTAGACCTAGAGCTATTTTTTTTTGGAAAATCATTTTTTATGTTGGAACAATATAGGTCATTTTGTCTAAACCCTAATTTGAAAGTAAACTTCCCAAGGCCATAACTTGCTCAATTTTTATGATATGAAATATTTCCAAGTTGAAAAATCAAATTCCATGTGTCTACTTCAACTTTGATGTTTGGAGTGGGAGCTAATTCAACTTTTTTGAGCATGTGATATGAGGTTACATTATAGGTCACTTTTGACCTATACCATTGATCAAGTGATTATTCCAAACTTCAAAAATGAATAACTCTATCATTTAAAATCCAAATAATATGAAATTGGTGACCATTTTTAATGTATTTGAGAGAGATACAACTTTGGTGAAGACACTTTTCTCATTTGAAGCTCATATAAAAAGTTAAGCAAGGTGGAATATTGAGACATATGGATTGACACTTCGAAAAAATTTGATATGTCAAAAATTTCCAAACTTCCACCTCAAATTTCTCCAAGTTCCAAGCTCCAAATGAAAAAGTATTGAACAATAAATTTGTTATTCTTGATCTAACCTTCCCAAAGATCTCAAATTCATTCATTTTGGATAAGAAATGCATAGGTTGTGCATGGCTTAAACAGTGTGATATCACTTGGCAAGGATCGAACTTCAAACATCAATGTGCCTTACAATCCAAGCTTAGTTCAGAGCATCTGATATTTATTTGTGGACCTCAAGCAATCATATCATGGGCCTATGCACGCTCATGCCATTATCAACCATTTCAGCTATAAATAGAGCTTCAATTGCTCAAAAATTCACACACCTTCGCGCCAACTTTGATCCCCCATCTCAAACCCTCACTTTGCAAAGGATAAGCCTGAAAAATTCTCTTGAAGTTCCATTGTTTTGAAATTCAATTCTCCAGGAATCCATAGATTCTTAACCATTCAATCCTTCTCCTGCAAGCAAAAGGAGTGAGATCAAGCACAAGCAAGATCAAGATCAATTGAATCCAGACCTCCATTGTAGGTATTTTCCAGAAATTTTAAACTCTTCGATTCTCTTAAGTTCTTGCTCAATTCTATTGATTCTTTGGTTGTCTTAAGTCCTACCAATGTAGGCAAGAAGTTTGAGTTGTTTTGAGGTCAAATCGAAGCAACTCAGTTCATGTACCTCAAATTTCAACTCCATGTATCTCTCAATATACTTGAAGTTGGAGTGAATGGAAGTCAGATTCGAGCACAATGCCATTTTTTCTTTAAGATCATGTCCTTGTTTTTCATTTTGGTGATGGTTCATGGTGGACCAGTCCGATGAGGTCCACCGGAGAAGATGATCGGAGCTCTGGCTCCGACGATGAGTTGGCAAGGCTGAGTGTTGGTTTTGATTACTAAAGTTGCCACGCGCTGACTAAGGTCTATGGTGGATAGCGCGCTCCTAGCCACTTGATCTGCCACCTCAATTAATGAGGGAGATCAAGTGGTCCACGTATTTTTGATTTTCTGAATTTTTATTTTAATTGCATTATTTTCAATAATTCATATTAAATTCAATATTGATCCAAAAAATATGGAACTTTCACCAAAAAAATTAAAATATTTTTCTCTTTCATATTCTGAATTAAAATTATTTTTTGGATCATTATTAATATTTCTCATGAGTTAATTGATTTTGCATTTGATTTTAATTGTTTAAAAAAAAACTAAATGTCCAAAAATTATGAAATTTTTTCTCCAAGGTCCTTTGACCTTGTTTGACCTATGATAAATCTCGTGGCCATTTATTTGATATTTTGATGAGCTTTTAGGAATTGGACAAAACATATTTGATTTAAATATACTATTTTATTATTTTTAATTGAATAAATGTCAATTATTTTTGTTGACCATTTGTATTGACTAGTTGGAGTTTGCTTATTGTTGTCGGGCCTTGGTCAAGGTTGATTTGACTTTGTCAAATTAATATCATTGGATTTAGGGGATTGATGGAATGTACATTCCATCTCCCAAAATGAATGAATGATATTAATTTGGTAAAAGTCCTCCTTTGACCAATTTGTGATTTCATTCATCCCCTTACCACTTCATCTCATTCCTCTTCTTAATTCATTCATTCCATCTGGCCTATGACATCTCAAAGTCCTAATGCTAGTTGATTGAAAAATTGACATGAGTATGGATGAGATTAGGCCACACCTTTTGCATATTCTTTTTTGTGTGTGGTATGTTTCATGAGTATAGTCCATTATACTATGTTTCTAACATACGTTAACACCAAAATTCTATTGCTCGACCTCAAATAGTTGTGACTTCTACATAAGTCCAATTATGATTGCTTAACATAGCGCTAAATTTGTGACATAAAAGGCATGAGCATTCTAGGTAGTGAGATTATAAGTCTCCCCTCTTTCATGGTATTGTATGGAAACTTGGCCTTCTTTTCTTCTTTTGGAAGATGTTTTGGTTCAAGGATCGATGCTTGTGATAAGCGGGTTGAGTGTTCTCCAAAGAATGTCTTGAAAAGCAAAAGCAAAACAAAATTAACTTCTAACTTACTAACTACTAACTTTTAATTTTAAGCTTTTACATTAATGCAATTTACTTCTAGCAACTTATTTCATTTGCCATTGTTTATATCATTCTAATTGTTTATGTTAATGTAATTTTCACTTTGTCCATTTGGACCATATTGTGTGATATATTATGTTGTGTACTTTGCTTGTTTGTGTGGTCTTTGACCATTAATGTACATAATAATAACAAAAACCCTAAAAAACTTTTGAGTGGACTGTTGGCTTGATCTTGGACAAATGGACTTAGAATCTAGGCAACCTTCCTAAGCAAATGGACTTCGCCAATGCCAACTTGTTGAAGAACCAAGTGCTTGCAAATTTGAAATTCATATGATACATCTTTGAAGATCTCTCTAAGATTCATCTGCAACATGATCATTATGAAGTTGTTATTTTAGACCTGTGACTAGTGGAATTCATCTGTTACATGGGCTATTTTGAAGAAGATCATGGAATGGATAAACTTGGATGAGGCCATATTTATTTGATGTTTTTCTCTTCAAGATAATATAATTGTGCATTTGTGTGTTGCTTGATTCTAAAAGTCCAAGGGGATTCTGTGTTTCTATTGACATTTTTTGTCTATTGGATTGATACCCACTTGGTCAGATCGTTTCAACTCCAAACTTTTAAATTTTGTGCATAGGGTAGTCTCTTCATCTCTCCCCATTTCTTTAATTTCAAAATCTCTCCCTCCATTTTCAAAATCTTCTTTGTGTGAACTATTTTTGTTCTAAACTTTGACCACTATTTTGCAAAAAGATAGAAACTTTGGCCTTAGGCCATTGCATTTTCAAACTCATTTTTTTTCTTAAATCAAACTTGTAAATAAATTTAATTATACTTGACTTAAACTTGCAAAAAGCCAAAAAAGAACTAACACATTCAAACCATTTTATGCCTTTGTGCCTTTCAAACTTAATTTTTGTTAAAATCAATGCATCCACTTTGAAATTTGTATCACGAACTACGAGGTTTTGATCCTTCATTTTTATGTTGGTATGTAGGCACAAGTCCGAAGGTCTTGTCAAACACAAAAATATAATTAATGAATTCTTTTATCATCCCCTTATTCTATTTGTTTGTAAACATCATTTTGTACAAAATAAATATGCACACAAAAATGGCTCCCTAGGAGTACCTAGGACACTTTGGGTGCTAACACATTCCCTCTATGTAACCAACCCCCTTACCTGTGATCTCTAACTTTTATTAGTTTTTATTTGAAAACTTCTTACTTTTTGGGTTTTGTTCGTACTTTTTGCCTTTTCTCTTGGAAACAATAAAAGCGTGGTGGCGACTCTTGTTAATTGATCTCTGGCTTGTCAATAGCTTGAGGATCATGAATTTCCCGCTACAGAGGGCACTTTTGTTATTTGATTTTATTTGAACACTTTGTTCATTTTTATTATAAAGAATTATTAAAATTAATGGAAAACCCTTTTTAAAGTTACATTATCATATTGTTAAGAATAGGAATTTATAAAATTGAATAATTTATTTAGGTAGATAATATAAAAAAAATAGAAAATTATTATATTTTCCTATATTGTAAAGTGCAATTTCTATTGGGACACTTTTTTTAGGTAACATTTTATATTGATAGTTTGTTCATTTTTATTATAAAAATAGCATAAAAGTTAATGCAAAAATATTTTTAAAAGGTATATTATTATACTATTAAAAATTCAAGTTTATAAAAATGATTTATTTTCTAAAATATTAAAATAAGAGCTAATAAGGTTTAAATTAACAATTTTAATTTAAAAAGTGAGAATTACAAGAATTTGAATTTAAAAAGGTATATATCAATAAAATTTATAAATATACATAAAATTTAAAAATTAATAACTGCTTTCTATAAAACGATATATAAAATAGATAAAATATAAAAAAGCGAGAATCAAAGTGATAAGATATAATCTATAAATAAAGTGAAAAAACTTATCATAAATTTAAAAAGGTGAGTCAAAGTGATAAGAGACAATTTAGAATTTAAAAAAAAATTAAGAGCATTCTTATCATTGACACATAAACAAATGATAACTTTTATATAAACATATATTACCTCCATTCAATAATAAGTAAATATTGATTATTTAAATTCATTCAAATATCTGAATTATATATAAACTAAATAATTTAATTATTCCATGAATTTAAAAAATAATTTTTTTTTATAATAAAGAGTGAAAGGGAGTGTATATATAGATTGATAGATAAAGATACATGGACCACTAGATCTAACAAAAATATATATATACAAGGTGAAACTCTACACAATGCCTTTTCGTTTCAATCACCTTTCTCTTTTCTTGTATTTTAAGCATTGTTATGGTTTTTCTTTTAACAGATAATGAAATAATGTTAGATTTAAATTTTTTAGACTTGTTAACCATATGGATTAACTAACTTCCATTTATTTGATTGTAGCATATGTGAATTATTAAAATCCTCCGGGACATACATGCATATAGATGCACAAATGCAGGAAACACTCCATTTTGCAATCAAACTTGAATTGATAAGGGTTACAAATTTGGTGGCAAATGTGTTTATAACACTCCAAATGATGTGTATTGTTGTTGTGACAATAATTAAGAATGGGTTATTGTAAAATTATAATCATTAAAATAATAAATAAATACCTCTCCATTTTTTATTATATATTGATTTAAGAAAAATACTAGTATGAAATTACAAATTATATGCATCTATTTTTATTATATTTTCAATTATTTATTATTCTTTTTTATATTTCTAATAATTTATTTTTTCCATACTATTAATGAAATATAATCTTGTACAATTATTCATATTTTTTCTTTTTCACATAATATTGTTATATTTTTTGGTATTTTTGAAAGAGTAAAAAAAATTTTAATTAAAAACTATGGGATTACTATTTAGGATTTTGAAGGAATTTGTTTAGATTGATGAATTGATGATTAGATATATAGTTTTTAAATATCTATATATTGTTGAGATGTAAGATTGAATTTGATAAAAAAAAATTATATTCTTTTATTTAATTAGAACTTCATCTGCTTCTTCTTCCTTCATGTTTCATACCTTTCTTATGCATTTTTAAGTATCACCAAGAAACCTAAATGATAAAGATAGAAAATTTGAGTAATGGGGTAATATTATATATAAATTTATGATTATTTTTATTTATTTTTATTTTTAAATTAAAAAATAGAATAATTATTCTAAATAATTTATTAATTAAAATACTATACTTTATATTCAAAAATAACAAATAAATATGCAAAAATTTAGGTGTAAAAAAATGTATGTGCATGCTTTAAAAACTAAACTAGGAAATAGAAAAGTATATATATTACTAATGGTATGTTTTTTCTAAAAAGTTACATGAATAAAAATAAAGAAAGGATTTGGAGATATACATATGACTTTAATGATTGCATATACATTATGGTCTATATAATTTACATTATTATACTCATATATGACATTTGAGATAAATTGTAGGACTGCCTAGAATAGTGGCAATGTGGCTTCGTCCATGCCTAAAATCGTTGACTTCTTATCAATTTCCATTTAGCTTTCGACTTATTTTGCTCATATGAATAAACCAAGGCATCCTAATGGCTCTAGAGCCTATGGTAGCGCTTTTGAAAATTTAGCTTCGTTCTTCTTGATATTTTGTCCAAGCACCCATTGATAACACCGAAAAGTATAGCTTATTTTGATTCAATTTCCATATATTTTAGTATTATTTATTTCATTTTATAGTGTTATACTATTAATTTATGCATTTTCAGGTACTTTACAAGTAAGAGTCGATTTATGGAGGAATTAGACAAAAATGGTGAAAAACAAAGAAAAGTGGCAAAAATAAACATGTGACCACCTACATGGTGTCCGCCATGGCACTCACCATGACTAGGCAGACGTGGAACCCATCAGAGAGGAAAAAGGAATACTGAAGGCATGGTCAAAGGATCGTGGCGACCGCCACAAGCCTTATGGCGTTCGCCATGCACATCAAAAAGGTCAACCATCAAATTTTTCACTTGTGGCGACCGCCATGAAGTTCGGCCTCTGAAAAATCTCAACAAAAAGAATTGGTCCTTCCCTATTCTCCCATATTTTTCTCCCACGAAGTCTACACGACCAGGACTCAGCTCCGCACCTATTAGTTTTTAGAAGTTTTTTGACATCCAAGTTTGTACGCATACATTTTAGTTCTTAGTTTTAAGCAAAAAAATACAATCAAAAGTAATAGAGATCTCGCATTGGGGGACTATCACACCATAGCTTTTAGAATCTTTTATTATAATCTTGGATCAAAGTTTCCATCATTTGAAGTAATTTTTCGTTCAATTCGGTATACTCAAAGTTATTCCTGCATTAAGTTCCAATTTACAGGTTCTTTAAAAAATTGCTTTAATTTAATTTAATTTGTTTGAAATTGATTTACCTGTTTGTTTGAAATTTATTTACTTGAAATGATGCTATTAAATTCCATTACCATGAATCACATATTTATGTTTAATACCATGTCTGGCTAAACTATTTTGAGTCATGTATGTGAGGACCGTCATTCCGACGGGACTCGATAATGGGTTGGCGTAAAGTTTTTTTATAAGTTATTTTTCTGGTTTTGATTTTTAAGTTTAATTCTGAAAAGTTTTGCACGAGAGTGAAAACATTAAGGTTTCGAGTCAAACAAAACAAGAGTGTGAGACTTGAACCGGATAGTAAAAATTGGGTATTAATCCTAAATACAACGAAATTGGGTAGAACTTATTGATTTTCAAAAATTATTTCTTGATGCTAATGGGCTAGCAAGAGCAGACATTTGGTCTAGAAGTATAGATAGAGCCAATAAAACGAGAGTGTGAGATAAAGGTTTTTAAATTAAAAACTTTCTACTGAAAAGTGATTCAATACTTTACACACATGCAATAAATTATTGAGTCCCCGAGGTACGCCAGGATCCACATTCCGACCTCTCCTTTCTGCTATATTTTCCAAAATTTATTCTAATTATAGTATTAATTTCCCCTAAATCAAATTTTCATTAGCCTTAGATTTACATTGCATCAATAGATAATGATAAGTTTGATTATTGGTCCATGTGGATTCTATATATTTTAAAACTACATGATATAACTATGTAAGACCCCGATTTTTATCCTAAGATCCCTAATGCTATCTCATCATTTGCAATGGCTTTGGGATCACACCTTGACATCCTTCTTACCTCTCATTCATTGGGTTTACATTAAGAGAGATCACCAAGCACATTTGACTATATAATACTTTTTTTCTTTGTTTACTAACCAAAATACCAAAAATATGTCTATGTATAGCTTTGTTTCTTTGTAGGTAGTGTGTGCATTCACCAATGCCTCATCAAACTCATTTATAGGGTTTAATGATGGTGTAAGCCCAAGAGGTCAATACTTTTGGTACTTGTATCGAATTATTTATTAATAATAAAAGGCTTTTTCTTTTCTTATGGTTGATTAATAAAGTCCCTGGAATAGATAGTCCGTTTAATGTATTAAGTGTGACTTAATCATGAGAACACATTAAACATAAGGACACTATTCTTAAAGTATCCGTAGTCGAGCTTTAGTGTGAAGTGGGATAACATTAAAGCATTAAGACTATTATGTTTGTAGACTGATGATCACATCTCATGGATCATGGATAAAGAGTTATCAAGTCTTAAACATAGGTATGAATATTAGGAGTAATATTTATACCGGAATTCTAGGCGTTTCTGTTTTTGGCCGTGTGACGTTCGTCATGGGCCTGTGACGGTCGCCATGGGCCTGTGACGGTCGCCATGGGCCTGTGACGGTCGTAACATGCTTGTGACGATCGTCACACTCACAGGTCAGTGTTCTCGGGGTTTCTGTTTTGTGACTGCGCAAGAGTTGTGTTGATGCAAAACAATGTCAATTTCAAATGAATTGTTCATTAAAAAATTTGGACAGGGGCGCTGCCCCCTTGACCCCCGTCCGCTGATCGGTCAGCGGAACCACCGTCCGCTGACCGGGCAGCGGAACCCCCGGCTAACTCTGCGTAGTGTGATCGGTCGCCGAAATTTAATTTGGTTTTAATTAATTAAAGGAATTAAAAATTGATAATAATAATGTGTTTGTTATTATTGCCTTGTTGTGATCAGTTATGGCCTTAGTCTTCCTTTATTTTGTTTTGGGTTTTTAAATACGACCTGCGTGTCGTACCTCTCCTTTTAATCTCTTAATGTAACTTCTTTTCTCATCTCAATCCCTCGTATGTAAAACGAGTTTCTTCTGTAATGTAATATTATGAAGAAAGAAAAGAAGACAATGTTATGAAGAAAGAGAAGAATTCAATATCAATGGAGGACAACCTTGAAGATCTTGCTTGGAGAAGCTTAAATCGTTATTAGGTTAGCTTAGGTTCTCTCATTGGCTTGGGAGAACAATTGCGCTAGAGGGCCATAACTGTTTCATTATGTATGTTGATGCATGTGTATGTATGTTGATGCATGTGAATACATGTTGATGCATGTGAGAGACGATTTATATGATAAATAAGCCGGTGAGATCAGAACAATTGCAATTCCCTCAAAATTAAATATTAAGTTTATGCTTTCCAAGTTTTAACACTCATCAAGACTAGTAATGGATAATGTAGGTTTCGCCTACGCGAGGTGCATGATCTATATATTAGTAAGGTGCGATGGGATAATTGTAATATCCAACTGTTAAAACAATGGGTCAAACTTAACTAAACAAATTATAATAAGATTATATATATGTTTAGAAGCAAGAGTTGGGAATGATCCATATGATGGATTGGAATAAGGAGTTATTCACCCAACTGAAATTTTTGAGAGTTGTATGAGATACAATTGGAAGAAGTTCCTACCTAAATAACCTAGTTTGTGTAATCCGCCTACGCAGACTTAGAACGAAGTGAAATATGGATCTCGACCCACTAGAAAATCTTCCAACGGGATTTTCCGAATCAAATGATGAGGGTCATTTGTTTTGAGTAAAATAGTGGGAGCATATTTAATTAAAGGCCTAATTAAATATGTCAATGATACTTATATTTTCATTAATCCTTATGTAGATTACCATGACAACAAACACCTCTAACAACATTTTGCGATCATTCCTTGACAAGGAAAAATTGTCTGGGACAAATTTTCTGGATTGGCACCGAAACCTGAGGATTATCCTCAAACATGATAAAAAGCTGTATGTCTTGGATAAACCTGTTCCTGAAGAGGAACCTCCTAGTTCTGCACCTAAGGCAGAAAAAGATTCTTATAAGAAGCATGTGGATGATGCCAATGAAACTGCTTGTCTCATGCTAGCTACCATGAACTCAGAATTGCAAAAGCAACATGAGAACATGACAGCGTTCGATATGATCGAACACCTGAAGATGCTCTATCAAGAGCAAGCAAGGCATGAGAGGTTTGAAGTTTCAAAAGCCCTTTTTCAAAGCAAGTTAGCTGAGGGAGCCCCTGTAAGTCCCCATGTGCTCAAGATGATTGGGTATGTGGAAAACCTTGAAAGGTTGGGTTTTCCCCTCGGAAACGAACTTGCGACTGATGTGATCTTGCAATCGTTGCCAGATGGATTCAATCAATTTGTCCTAAATTTCAATATGAATGATATGGACAAATCTCTTCCTGAACTGCTAGCCATGTTAAGAACAGCTGAGCAGAATCTGAAGACAAAAGGGAAGACCATTATGATGATCGGGAATGGAAAGAGACAGAACAAAAGGCCCACCAAGCAGTGTGATAAAGGGAAAGGCAAGGAAGTTTCCAAACCCAGACCCACTGTTGCTGCTTTGAAGCCTAGTGGAGGCATAGCAAAGGCAGGCACCTGCTTCCATTGTGGGAAGATCGGACACTGGAAGAGAAACTGCCCAAAGTACCTGGAAGATACGAAGAATGGAGTAGAGACTTCAACTTCAGGTATTTTTGTTATTAAATAAATTTATCTACTTCTGCATCATGGGTATTAGATACTGGATGCGGTTCTCACATTTGTACAAATGTGCAGGGGCTGAAAAGGAGTAGAGATTTGGCAAAAGGTGAAGTTGACCTACGAGTTGGCAATGGAGCAAAGGTTGCTACTTTAGCCGTAGGATCTTATGTATTGACTTTACCTAGTGGTTTTATAATTCAGTTAGAGAACTGTTATTATGTACCTGCAATTAGCAGGAATATTATTCTCATTTCTTGTTTGGACAAGTTTGGTTTTTCATTTATAATAAAGAACAATTGTTGCTCAATTTATTTGAATGATATATTCTATGCTACTGCACAAATGAGCAATGGAATATATGTCCTTGATCTCGAAATGCCTATTAATAACATTAATACTAAAAGGGTGAAACCTAACGAGTTAAAACCAACTAGGTAAGAATATTAAAACTCTTCGATCAGATCGAGGTGGTGAGTATTTAAGCCTAGAGTTTGATGACCATCTGAAAGAGTGTGGGATCCTATCCCAACTTACTCCTCCTGGAACACCCCAATGGAATGGTGTATCTGAGAGAAGAAATCGAACCCTGTTAGACATGGTCTGATCCATGATGAGTCACGTCGATCTTCCAAACTCCTTTTGGGGACATGCACTATTGACAGCAGCTTACACACTTAACCATGTTCCATCCAAAAAGGTTGAGAAGACACCATATGAGATATAGAGTGGTAAGAAACCACATATGTCTTACATGAAGATTTGGGGTTGCAAAGTTTATGTGAAATGACAAGTTTCAACTAAGCTTGAGCCCAAATCTGACAAATGCTTATTTGTGGGGTATCCTAAAGAAAAAAAAGAAGGGTATTACTTCTACAATCCTTCTGAGGGCAAGATGTTTATCGCTCTAACTGGAGTTTTCCTAGAAAAGGATTTTATTTCCAAAGGAATCAGTGGGAGGAAAGTAGAGCTTGAAGAAATTCAAGAATCACAAAGCATTGATACACCTATGGAGGAATTAGAGCAGGAAACACAAGTAGTTGTGTAAGAGCAACCTGCTCAAGTAGAACAAGACCATCGTAGGTCAGGCAGGATACGTCACCTACCTGAGAGATATGGATATCTCATAACTGATCAAGGTGATGTATCACTCATGGATCAAGAACGAATATGAGACTTGTGTCTACAAGAAGGTTAGTGGGAGCATGATCATTTTACTGGTATTATATATAGATGACATATTACTCATTGGAAACGATGTCCCTATCCTGCAACAAGTAAAGTCTTGGTTGGGGAAATGCTTTTCTATGAAGGACCTAGGTGAAAAAGCCTATATATTAGGAATCAAAATCTATAGAGATAGATCACAAAACTGCTTGACCTAAGTCAAAGTACATACATAGACAAAGTGCTGAGACATTTTAATATGCATGATTCCAATGGTTATGTGTTTTGCTTAAATGGTGGCGCTGTGAGCTAGAAAAGTTCAAAGCAAGATACAGTTGCTGATTCTACAATCGAGGCCGAGTATATTGCTACCTCAAGTGCAGCAAAGGAAGCTGTTTTGATCAAAAAAAGTTCATTAGTGAACTTGGCGTGGTTCCTAGCATTGTGGATCCCATTGGTCTCTATTATGATAACAATGGTGCTATCGCACAAGCTAAGGAGCCCAGATCTCACCAATGATCCAAACACATACTTAGGCGTTATCATCTCATTCGAGAGATAATAGATAGAGGAGATGTGAAAATATGCAGAGTACCTACACTTGACAATATCGCTGACCCACTGACAAAGCCTCTTGCGCAACAGAAGCATGATGGCCATACTAGATCTATGGGTATTAAGGGTATGCCTGATTGGCTCTAGTGCTAGTGGGAGATTGTTGGTGTAAGCCCTAGAGGCCAATACTTTTGGTACTTGTATCGAATTATTTATTAATAATAAAAGGCTTTTTCTTTTCTTATGGTTGATTAATAAAGTCCCTGGAATAGATAGTCCGTTTAATGTATTAAGTGTGACTTAATCATGAGAACACATTAAACATAAGGACACTATTCTTAAAGTATTCGTAGTCGAGCTTTAGTGTGAAGTGGGATAACATTAAAGTATTAAGACTATTCTGTTTGTAGACTGATGATCACATCTCATGGATCATGGATAAAGAGTTATCAAGTCTTAAACATAGGTATGAATATTAGGAGTAATATTTATACCGGATTGACCCGTTATGAGAATACTATATAGAAAGTTATGCAAAGTGTCATAAGTTATTCTCATGGTGATAATGGTGTATACCACTCTTCGACCTGAAACCACTATGGACCCTAGATGTAGAGTCGAGTGCTTTATTGCTGATCCAACATTGTCCGTAACTGGATAACCATAAAGACAATTGATGGGTACTCCACGAAGCATGCTGAGGGACATGAGTGACCTAGATGGAATTTTCCCATCCTGCATAACAGGATAAATGTCTATGGGCCCAATATTGAACTGGACAAGGATGACACGGTCTATGCCTTGTGTTCAATATAGACATAAGGGCAAAAGGGTAATTATACACATAAGTATTATCACAGAAGGAATTGTCAGATCACATAACATTTTCGTGTCTTGGGTAGCAGTGATGTGTTGCTAGATACCGCTCACTGTTTATTATGTTAAATGCGTGATTTAATATAATTGTCAACGTCACGAAAACCTACAGGGTCACACATAAAGGACGAATTGATGAGAGATAGAGTAACTAAGGAATACTGTAAGGTACGGTGCCCTTAAGTGAATTATAGAACATCGTAAGGTACGGTGTACTTGAGTAGAATACGAAATATGGTAAGGTACCATGGGCTTAAGTGATTTTGGGCATATTATAAGATATGGGCCAAAATACACTTAAGTGGGCTTTTTAGCTTGAAGCCCACACAAGTGGTTCTATAAATAGAACCCTTGTGCAGAAGCATTTATTGCGGTTGCATTATTTTCGTTTTCTCTCTCTCTCTCTCTCTCTCTCACTCAAAACTTTCATTCGTACCAGCTAGCACTGAGATTGAAGGAATCCGTTCGTGTGGACTGAGTAGAGATGTTGTCATCGTTCAACGTTCGTGATCGCTCCGTGGATCTGCATCAAAGGTTTTGATCGTCACAAGAGATCTGCACCAAAGGTTTCAATCGTCACAAGAGGTAAATATTCTATCACTGATCATGACCATTTGTAAGGATCTCTAAAGGAGAAAATTTTAATTTCCGCTGCATTTTGGGTCGCAATTCTCCTTCATTTAAGACCCTTAGTACAAGGAGATCAATCAAGGGATGGTTCAAATTGGTTCTAGACATCATATATGGGTTCCCATAATCTTCACTTATCATTTTGATCAAAAAATCCTCAAGGGTTTGAAGCTTGTTTGCCTTTGAAGCCTTAATTCATATGGATATCTTTTGTGATTTCCTTAGCAAGTTTCTTCATCATTTGATTAAATATATTACAGGATAATTCATTTCACATCATATTGAGCATATATGATCCTCCATGAGTCCCAAAGATCAAGAGAACTTTAAGTTTGCAAGTTGGTTCAAGAAGTTGACCAGAGAAAGTCAACTAGTCAAAATTGGGGTTTCCTAGACCCTATCTCCTACAAGTTTTGTCATATGAAAATGATTCCAAGAGAAACTTTACCCCTTATGACATTCCAAACAACTTTCATGTTGAGGTCAAGAGCTATTTTTGCTTGGAAAGTCATTTTTTATGGTGAAAGATTATATGTCATTTTGTCTGTGCCCTAGTTATGAGGTCAACTTCCAAGGACCATAAGTTGCTCAATTTTTATGAGATGAAGGCCATACAAGTTTCATGATCAATTTCAAGATGTCCTCTCTAACTTTTATTCTTTTAGAAACTTCAAGTTAAACTTGAAAAGGCGTGTTCCAAGAGGAAACATTATAGGTCATTTTGGGCCATTACCATTGAACAAGCAATTTTCCTCAACTTCTAAAATGCATAACTCCTTCATGCCAAATCCAAATGAGGTAAAAATTGAAATAGATATAAATTTTATGAAGGAACGTTTTACATTTGAAGCGCATAGCAAAAGTTATTCAAGGTGGAAGTAGTGGATATTTGACTTGGTACTTAGAAAATTTTCAATTATGTTTGATTTCCCAAACTTCCACCTCAAAATTCATCATGATCTAAGCTTCAAATGGAAAGGTGTTAAACATGAAAGTTGTTCCCCTTGATCTCACCTTTCCAAAAAGTCCAAAATCACTTCATTTGGACAAGGTTTGAATGACTTTCACATGGTTACTCTTCATGGTTCCATTTGGATGAATCTCATGATCACTTCTCAATTACCAATGCATGGCTTCATGTTAGGCTTTCAGTATCATTCATGATCATTTTTTGACCTTTTTACATCATCTCATGGGCCTATTACACGCCCACGCAAGCATGCACACTTGAATTACTATTTTTGGCATTTGAATAGAAGTGTGTGAAAATCAATTGCCAAGCCTATAAATACATGCCTTGCTGCTCAAAATGAAGGACACCTTGCCCAAGCTTTGCTCCTGCAACCTCCCCACCTCCATTAAAGAATAATCTTCAAGGTTTTCATTTAAAAATCAAGTTTCAATTTCACTTCTATTTTGAAGTTAAAACTCCAAGTATCCAAGCCATTTGAGCTCTCATTTCACCTCTTGGAATCAAGTGGAAGCAAGCCTAAGCCAATTGAGATCCAGATAAAGCTTCATCACTGCAAACAGAAGGTGAAATTTGTCAAACTTTTTCTATTCGATTCTCTCTAAATTCTCCATCATCTCAATTAATTTTTGGTTGGCTGAAATCCTACCAATGTAAGCAACAAGATTGAGTTGCTTTGAGGTCAAATCGAAGCAACTTAGTTCATACTTCTCAATTTTCAATTCCACGTATCTTTCAATATAGTGAGAATTTGAGAATTTGAGAATTTTGAGGGCATATTTGGATTCCTGGCGTTTTTATCTTCAAATTAGTGTATTGAATTTTTATTTTAGTGAAGGTTGATGGTGGACCAATCCGGTGAAGTCCACCAGAGAAGATGACCGGAGCCCTAGCTCTGGAGGTGTGTTGGCACTCTCCCAACCTTCTGATTCATTTGAAATGTTTTAATATTGACCGCTCCTTGTGATTACCATCCTTATGACGCATTGACTAAGGTGTATGGTGTGAAGCGCACGCTTGGCCATCAGACTTGCCACCTCAATTAATGAGAGAGATCTGATTGCCCTTGTTTTTTTGTATTTTCTGATTTTTCATTTAATTGCCTTATTTTGTTTAATTCATAAAAAATCCATTTCTAATCCAAAAAATATGGGACTTTCACCAAAAATCTTTAAATATTTGTATCTTCCATATTCTAAATTAAAATGATTTTTTGGATTAATTTTGGAATTTTCCACGAATTAAATGTTTTTGTGCATATTTTTAATTGTTTAAAAAAACTTCTCACTTTTTAACAATTGTGAAAAAATTTGTCTAAGGTCCTTTGACCTTGTTTGACCTAGGATAGATCCTTTGGCCATTTATTTGGTGTTTTGAAGGGACTTTAGGTTTTGACCAAATTAAAATGTATTTTAATTCATATTTAATGTGATTTTTAATTGATTAAATGTTTAAAAATTATGTTGAGCTATTTTGATGGTCTTGTGAAGTTTGACTTTCTGTTTGGGCCTTGGTCATGATTGATTTGACTTTTGTTGGATCAAAAACATTGGATTTAGGGGATTGATGAAATATATATTTCATCTCCCAAAATGAATGGATGGTTTTGATTTGATGAAATTCCTCTCATGATCAATTTGTGTTTCTATATTCTCATCCCTCTTCATCTTCATCCCTATTCTTTCCCATTCCCCCATTTGACCAATGAAATCTCTAATATCTAAAGGCTAATTGATTCATCAATGACCTTGTGTCAGATGAATCAATACAAGTATGACTGAGATAGGTCCCTCCCATTTTTTTAGTGTGTGGTATGTTTTAGGAGTTTGGTTCCTTGTACCAAATCTCTAACATGCATTAACACATATATTTTTATTACCCGGCCTCAAATAGTTATGACTTCTACACAAGTCCAATTACGGTTGCTTAACATAGAGCTAAATTTGACCCTCAAGGCATAGCATTCTAGTAAGTGAGATTGTAAGTCTCCCATTCTTTATGGCATTATGTGGAGACTTGACCTTTTTTCCTTTCATGGGAGCTAGTGGCATACTTGTTGAATTATCCAAGTTGGAGCCCTTCTCATGGAAGATGTCTTGGTTTAAGGATTCATACTTGTGAATGAATGGTTGAGTGTTCTCCAAAGAATGACTTAGTCAATTAAAAATCACCATTAACACCACTAACTTTTGACTAACATTTGACTAACTCTTGTTAATATTGTAAGAACAAAATTCAGTATCTACAATTCATCTCTAAGATTTTGATGATAACAAAGGATGAAACAAAATGGTACCCTAACAAAATTTATCTATTTGTGCAGGAATATAATCAAAAAGAAGTCAAATAGACATATATCAAATACAGACACAAGTTCAGAATGACCACTTAGAAGGTACTCAAGAAGAAGCTCTAACTCTGAACAAAGGAAGCGTACAAAGCTCAACGAAGAAAGAGATATCAGACACTCTAAATTGGAAGATCGCACTCTAGGATCTGAAGCTTTTACATTTGATGTAATCAATCAGGAAGGTATCAAGAACCTCTGAAGTCAGTCAGCTGTAAGCAACTATCTGAATATGTACTTGCTGAACAGAAACTCTGAAGTCTGAACATTCTGACTCAGAAACGATCACCAAAAACTTAGCTATGAAGTCTTCCACTTATGGCAAAAAACAAATTTTGGAAGAAAGTTAAAGCATCCCAAACTGCTTTGGAAAGAACACAGAGATTAATGACATTAATCATCAATCATTGCCAAGATCTTTTTGATCCAACAGTCTCTTTATCAAACCCTTATATATAGGATGGATATCTTCTCAAACAAAACAACGAAACACATGAGAATATTGAATCTAATCTCATATCTCTTACTCATTCTCCTTTCACACGAGTTGCTGCTCTAAAGTGTGAACTTTCCTTTTATTCTTATATTGTGTAATTTCTGCTTACCTAGAAGCATTAAGCACTACTGTAATTTTTCCTTAATTGCTGAATATTCCTCAAGTGACTTGTTAAGTCTGTATACTTGAGAGGGCTAAGAGATATTTATCCTCTTAGACGCTCATTTGTTGTAATATTTCAAGATTAATGGATTAAGTCCTTATTTAAGGTGAAATCTCATTGGTCGGGTGGACTAGAGTAGCTTTGAATTTCAAGTGAACCAGGATAAAAATTCTGTGTTGGTATCTTTTGTTTTCACGTGTGTCTTGTTTTTCAAAAGTTTTTATTATCAGTTAAAACAATTCAACCCCCCCCCCCCCTTTCTTGTTTTTCTCAACCTTCTATTGGTATCAGAGCTTCGTCTATGTTGTTGATTTTCTAATCAAACACTTAATAGTGTAGAGAGATCCAGCGTGAGAAAAACACTATGGCCAACACTATGGGACATAGTTACTATTGCTATATACCTCCTGTATCTAATGTTGGTATTGTTATTGCCAGAAACAAGATGACAGATGACCAGAAGCGTGACTTCAAAAATCATCACAAAGCTAGAACAATGTTGATGAATGTCATTTCCTACAATGAATATGAAAAGATCACCAACAGGTAAACTGCTAAAGAAATACTTGACTCCCTAAGGATGACTTACGAAGGCAATTCACAAGTAAAAAGAGACAAAGGCTCTGGCTCTAATTCAGAAGTATGAAGCCTTCAAGATGGAGGACGATGAAGCTATAGAGGTCATGCTTTCTAGATTTCAAACTTTAATTGCAGGACTCAAGGTTCTGGACAAAGGCTACACAACTGCAGATCATGTCAAAAAGATTGTAAGAGGCCTGCCAAAGAAGTGGTGACCTATGGTCACTATCTTAAAATTATCAAAGGATCTGAATTACATAAGCCTGGAAGAACTCGTCATCTCCCTCAGAAGTCACGAGATAGAACTTGAGGAAGATGAGCCCTAAAAAAAGAACAAATATGTAGCCCTGAAATCCAGATCTGAGAGACATAAACCATAAAGGAACAAAGCCCTTCAAGCTGAAGAAGAAGACAATAACGACTCTGAAAAGGAAGACTCTAACAATGAAGAAGAGTTATCCCTTCTGACTAGAAGAGTGAAACAACTCTGGAGAAAAAGGAATAACAATTTCAGAAGATCAAGACCCAAGGGAGATCGCTCAGAATCAACATCCAGAAGCAAATCACACAAAGAGGTAGCATGCTATGAATGTAAAGAAACGGGTCATTACAGGAACGAGTGTCCAAACCTCAAGAAAGAAAGCTCCAGAAGAGAAGGATTCAAGAAAAATTCCTCCAAAACTAAGAAGGGACTCATGGACACCTGGGATGACTCTGAATCTGATTCCTCAGACTCAGACTCTGAAGAAGAACATGCAAATGTGGCATTCATGGCTACCACATCTGGAAACTCATCAGAGAGAGAATCCAATCCTGAAGAGGTATTTTCTTATTTGTCTCGCTCTAACCTTGAATCATGCCTTTCTGAATCTCTAAACTCATATCATAAACTTAAACAAAAATTTAAAGCATTAAAACGGGTCCTTGAAGGAACCATTGAAGAATGTGATAAGCTTGAGATAACAGTTTTTGAATTAAAGGATGATATTCTAATATTGACCAGAGAAAAGGAATCCACAAATAAACAATGTTTAAAACTTGAAGAAGCTTTATCTCAAGCCCCACAAACTTCCAACACAATTATATATGAATATGAAAAGGCTTTTCAAAAGTTTCTGAAAAATGGGATAGAAAGAAGCAGAATGGCCTCTATGATTTATGGAGTCAGTCAGAATAAGAAAAGAGGAATAGGATATGACTCTAATGTAGACAAACACATATCTTCTGCAGATGACAAACCTAAATCCCCATTTTCTTATCACTACACACATGCATAAACTCAACATTTTACCAATGCTAGAAAACCCAAAGTTTCAAGAAACTCTGGGAGAACTAATCACAAACGACCCAAAATATTTTGGGTACCAAAGGATAAAATAGTTTATGTTGAAGATATCCTATGCAGCAGAGTTAAGACACCAATCATGGTACCTGGACTCTGGGTGCTCGCGACACATGACGGGAAGAAAGCATATGTTCTAAAGCCTGGAACTTAAGGATATTGGCTTCGTAGGTTTCGGAGGAAATCAGAAAGGAAGAATCAGAGGCTCCAGAACTATTGGTAATGGATCTCTTCCCTCTATATCTAATGTTCTCTATGTAGAAGGATTAATGCATAACCTGTTATCAATAAGTAAATTAAGTGATAACGGTTATGATATAATCTTTAATCAAAAAACATGTAAAGTAATTAATTAGAACAATGGAACAGTTCTATTCACTGGCAAGAGGAAAAACAACATTTACAAAATAAATCTTTCAGATCTAAAAGATCAAAATGTAAAATGTTTAATGTCTGTAAACGAAGAACAATGGGTATGGCATAGACGCTTAGGCCACATTAGCATGAGAAGACTTTCTCAGCTAAATAAACTCGAGTTAGTCAGAGGTCTACCTAAACTGAAGTGTTCTTCAGATGCTCTGTGTGAGGCATGTCAAAAAGGAAAATTTTCAAAAACATCTTTTATAAAGAAAAATGTTGTTTCCACCTTTAAACCTATGGAACTTTTCCATATTGACCTGTTTGGACCTGTTAAGACAGCGTCAGTCAATGGAAACAAGTATGGACTGGTCATTGTTGATGATTTTATTCGTTGGACATGGGTAAAACTTCTAAAGCACAAGAATGAGTCTCACTATGTATTCATTAGCTTCTGTTCTAAAGTGTAAAACGAACTTGACTCTAAAATCATCCGAGTCAGAAATGATCATGAAGGAGAATTCGAAAATAAGTTCTTTGAAGAACTGTTTGATACTAATGGAATATCTCATGATTTCTCCTGCCCTAGAACTCCACAACAAAATGGAGTTGTAGAAAGGAAGAATATGACACTCCAAGAAATGGCAAGAACCATGATCAATGAAACAAGTGTGGCTAAGTACTTTTAGGATGAAGCAGTGAATACATCATGCTATATTCAGAATAGAATCTCTGTAAGACCTATTCTGGAGAAGACTCCTTGTGAACTGTGTAAGGGAAGAAAACCCAAAATTTCTTAGTTCCATCCTTTTGGATGCTCCTGTTTTATTCTTTAACACAAAAGAACATCTGAACAAGTTTGATTAAAAAGCACAAAAAGAGATTATGTTAGTATACTCAGAACGCTCGAATACTCACCACCTCGATCTGATTGAAGAGTTTTAATATTCTTACCTTGTTGGTTTTGTACTTCATTCTTGAATTCCTTGAACTTTTCAAAGGACTCTGATTTGTGTTTCATTAAATACACATAACCATATCTACTGAAATCATCAGTAAATGTGATGAAGTACTGAAAACCTCCTCTGGCTGGTATGTTCAGTGGTCCACATACATCAGTATGTATGAGGTCCAAAAGATCATTAGCTCTTTCACCTTTTCCTGTGAATGGAGACTTTGTCATCTTTCCAATTAAACAAGATTTGCATGTCTCATATGATTCATAATCAAAAGAGTACAAGAGTCCATCTTTATGGAGTTTAGAAATGTGTTTCTCATTTATGTGGCCTAATCGACAATGCCAAAGGTAAGTTGGATTTAACTCATTAGGTTTCATCCTTTTAGTATTAATGTTATAAATAAGCATTTCAAGATCAAGGACATATAGTCCATTGTTCATTTGTGTAGTAGCATAGAATATATCATTCAAATAAATTGAGCAACAATTGTTCTTTATTATAAATGAAAAACCAAACTTGTCCAAACAAGAAACAGGAATAATATTCCTGCTAATTGCAGGTACATAATAACAGTTCTTTAACTGAATTATTAAACCACTAGGTAAAGTCAATACATAAGTTCCTACGGCTAAAGCAGCAACCTTTGCTCCATTGCCAACTCGTAGGTCAACTTCACCTTTTGCCAAATCTCTACTCCTTTTTATCCCCTGCACATTGGTACAAATGTGAGAACCACATCCAGTATCTAATACACATGATGCAAAAATAGATAAATTAATTTCAATAACAAAAATACCTAAAGTTGAAGTCTCTACTCCATTCTTCTTATCTTCCAGGTACTTTGGGCAGTTTCTCTTCCAGTGTTCGGTCTTACCGCAATGGAAGCAGGTGCCTTCCTTTGCTATGCCTCCACTGGGCTTCAAAGCAGCAACAGTGGGTTTTGGTTTGGCAACTTCCTTGCCTTTCCCTTTATCACCCTGCTTGGTGGGTCTTTTGTTTTGTCTCTTTCCATTTTCGATCATCAAAATGGACATCCCTTTTGACTTCAGATTCTGCTCAACGGCTTTTAACATGGCTAGCAATTTAGGAAGAGATTTGTCCATATCATTCATATTGAAATTTAGGACAAATTGACTGAATCTATCTGGCAACGATTGCAAGATCAAATCAGTCGCAAGTTCCTTTCCGAGGGGAAAACCCAACCTCTCAAGGTTTTCCACATACCCAATCATCTTGAGCACATGGGGACCTACATGGGCTCCCTCAACTAACTTGCCTTGAAAAAAAGGCTTTTGAAACTTCAAACCTTTCATGCCTTGATTGCTCTTGATAGAGCATCTTCAGGTGTTCGATCATATCGAACGTTGCCATATTCTCATGTTGCTTTTACAAATCTGAGTTCATGCTAGCTAGCATGAGGCATGCAGTTTCATTAGCATCATCGACGTGCTTCTTATAAGCATCTCTTTCTGCCTTAGGTGCAGAACTAGGAGGTTCCTCTTCAGGAACAGGTTTCTCCAAGACATACAACTTTCTATCATGTTTGAGGACAATCCTCAGATTTCGGTGCCAATCCAAAAAAATTGTCCCAGACAATTTTTCCTTGTCAAGGATTGATCGCAAAATGTTGTTAGAGGTGTTTGTTGTCATGGTAATCTACATGAAAATAATGAAAATATAAGTATCAATAACATATTTAATTAGGTCTTTAATTAAATATGCTCCCACTATTTTACTCAAAACAAATGACCCTCACCATTTAATTCAGAAAATCCCGTTGGAAGATTTTCTAGTGGGTCGAGATCCACATTTTACTTTGTTTTAAGTCCGCGTAGGCGGATTACACAA
The DNA here is from genome assembly GCF_024323335.1 of Lathyrus oleraceus. Lineage (NCBI taxonomy): Eukaryota > Viridiplantae > Streptophyta > Magnoliopsida > Fabales > Fabaceae > Lathyrus > Lathyrus oleraceus. The sequence continues at coordinate 391,577,086 of NC_066581.1, forward strand.
AACTAGGTTATTTAGGTAGGAACTCCTTCCAATTGTATCTAATACAACTCTCGAATATTTTAGTTGGGTGAATAACTCCTTATTCCAATCCATCACATGGATCATTTACAACTCTTGCTTCTAAACATATATAATCTTATTATAATTTGTTTAGTTAAGTTTGACCCATTATTTTAGCAATTGGATATTACAATTATCCCATCGCACCTTACTAATATAGAACATGCACCTCGCGTAGGCGAAACCTACATTATCCGATACTAGTCTTGATGAGTGCTAAAACTTGGAAAGCATAAACTTAATATTTAATTTGAGGGAATTTGCAATTATTCTGATCTCACCGACTTATTTATCATATAAATCGTCTCTCACATGCATCAACATACATAATGAAACAGTTATGGCCCCTAGCGCAATTGTTCTCCCAAGCCAATGAGAGAACCTAAGCTAACCTAATGACGATCTAAGCTTCTCCAAGCAAGATCTTCAAGGTTGTCCTCCTTTGATATTGAATTCTTCTCTTTCTTCATAAAATTACATTACTTAAAAGAAACTCGTTTTACATACGAGGGAGTGAGATGAGAAAAGAAGTTACATTAAGATATTAAAAGAGAGGCACGACACGCAGGTCGTATTTTAAAAACCCAAAACAAAATAAAGGAAAACTAAGGCCATAACCGATCACCACAAGACAATAATAATAAACACATTATTATTATTAATTTTAATTCTTTTAATTAATTAAAACCAAATTAAATTTCAGCGACCGATCACACTACGCAGAGTTAGCGGGGGGTCCGCTGCCCGGTCAGTGGGACGGGGGTTCCGCTGCCCAGTCAGCGGACGGTGGTTCCGCTGACTGATCAGCGGACAGGGGTCAAGGGGGAAGCGCCCCCTATCGGGGTTGTAGGGGCAGCTCCCCTGGCCGAAATTTTTAATGAACAATTCATTTGAAATCGACTTCGTTTTTCGCATCAACACTTGATACTTTAAAGCACAACTCTTGCGTAGTCATAACCCTAATCGCATAACTCTTTGACAACACAACCCTTGTGTCGTTATTAACCCTAATGCACCAATTTCAGACCGTCAAACACATATCGATTGTTGATTCAGTATGATTGATTAACACGTCGTTGCTTCACCATACTAATGTCGGATCAAGAAGCAAACGACCATTGATCGCTCAAAGGAAAACAACCATTAAGTGTTTGAATGAACTAAACAAAAACAGTATATCATATATACCGTATTTTGCATCAAGATTACTTATATCATATATACAACTTGATCGATCTCAATTGCATAACCTATGGACGATCGATGTATCGCTGCTTCACCATACTAATGTCGGATTCCGAAGCATAGTCAACATCAATCATCCAAATCATACACACATGATGCCAAATTTAATTACTCGTTTATTCTTTGATTCATTTTTCCTTTTAATCATATTAATACAGAAAATAAACAGCTATCAGATGCATGGTTTCATAAGTGGCTCTGATACCACTATAGGAGAAGAGCAATCCAAAACGCAACGGAACTTAAAATTTCTCCTTTAGTGATACTTACGAATGGGCATGATCAGTGATAGAATCGTTACCTCTTGTGGCGATTGTAACCTTTGATGCAGATCTACGGAGCGGTCATGAACGTTGAACGATGACAACGCCTCTACTCAGTCCACACGAACGGATTCCTTCAATCTCAGTGCTAGCTGCTACGAATGAAGGCTTTGAGTGTGTGTGTGTGTGAGAGAGAGAGAGAAACGAAATTGTAACTACCCGATTGCTTCTACACAAGGGTTCTATTTATAGAACCACTTGTGTGGGCTGCAAGCTAAAAAGCCCACTCAAGTGTATGTGGCCCATATCTTATAATATGCCAAAATCACTTAAGCACGTGGTACCTTACCATATTTCGTATTCTACTTAAGTACACCGTACCTTACAATGTTCTACAATTCACTTAAGTGCACCGTACATTGCAGTATTCCTTAGTTACTCTATCTCTCATCAATCAGTCCTTTTGTGTGTGACCCTACGCGGCATTGGAAATTATATTAAATCACGTATTTAACATAATAAACTGTGAGCGGTATCTAGCAACACATCACTGCTATCCAAGACACGAAAATGTCATGTGATCTGACAAATCCTTTTGTGATAATACTTAATACTTATGTGTACAATTACCCTTTTACCCTTATGTCTATATTGAACACAAGGCATAGACCGTGTCATCCTTGTCCAGTTCAATATTGGGCCCATAGACATTTATCCTGTTACGCAGGATGGGAAAATTCCATCTAGGTCACTCATGTCCCTTAGCATGCTTCGTGGAGTACCCATCAACTGTCTTTATGGTCATCCAGTTACGGACAATGTTTGATCAACAATAAGGCACTCGACTCTACATCTAGGGTCCATAGTGGTTTCAGGTTTAAGGGTGGTATACACCATTATCACCATGAGAATAACTTATGACACTTTGCATAACATTCTATATAGTATTATCATAACGGGTCAATCCAGTATAAATATTACTCTTAATATTCATACCTATGTTTAAGACTTGATAACTCCTTATCCATGATCCATGAGATGTGATCATCAGTCTATATACATGATAGTCTTAATGCTTTAATGTTATCCCACTTCACAATAAAGCTCGACTATGGATACTTTAAGAATAGTGTCCTTATGTTTAATGTGATTTCATGATTAAGTCATACTTGATACGTTAAACGGACTATCTATTCTAGGGACTTTATTAGACAAACATAATAAAGAAAAAGCCTTTTATTATTAATAAATAATTCGATACAAGTACCAAAAGTATTGGCCTCTAGGGCTTACACCAACAAAACTTTGAAGTCTGAACACTCTGACTTAGAAATGATCACCAAAGACTTAGCTATGAAGTCTTCCAACAAGAATCTAATTTTGGAAGAAAGTTAAAGCACCCCAAACTGCTTTGGAAAGAACACAGAGATTAATGACATTAATCATCAATCATTGTCAAGATCTTTTTGATCCAACGGTCTCTTCATCAAACCCCTATATATAGGATGGATCTCTTCTCCAAGAAAACAAGGAAACACACGAGAATACTAAAACTAATCTCATATCTCTTACTCATTCTCCTTTCACACAAGTTGTTGCTCTAAAGTTTGAACTTTCCTTTTGTTCTTATATTGTATAATTTCTGCTTACCTAGAAGCACTAAGCACTACTGTAATTTTTCCTTAATTGCTGAATATTCCTCAAGTGACTTGTTAAGTCTATATACTTGAGAGGGCTAAGAGATCTTTATCCTATTAGACGCACATTTGTTGTAATCTTTCAAGATTAGTGGATTAAGTCCTTATTGAAGGCTAAATCTCCTTGGCCGGGTGGACTAGAGTAACTTTGAATTTCAAGTGAACCAGGATAAAAATTATGTGTTGATAGCTTTTGTTTTCACGTGTGTCTTGTTTTTCAAAAGTTTTTATTATCAGTTAAAATAATTCAGCACCCACGGAAGTCACGAGATAAAACTTGAGGAAGATAAGCCCCAAAAGAAGAACAAATTTGTAGCCCTGAAATCCAGATCTGAGAGACGTAAACTAGAAAGGAAAAAAAACCCTTCAAGCTGAAGAAGAAGACAATAACGACTTTGAAAATGAAGACTCTGGGATGAAGAAGAGCTATCCCTTCTGACTAGAAGAGTGAAACAACTCTGGAGAAAAAGGAATAACAATTTCAGAAATACCAAGACCCAAGGGAGATCGCTTAGAATCAACTTCCAGAAGCAAATCAAACAAAGAGGTAACATGATATGAATGTAAAGAAACAGGTCATTACAGGAACGAATGTCCAAAGCTCAAGAAATAAAATGGGTTTCTATATGAATTTTTTATTGCTCATTTCTTATTGATCATTGCTTGATTAAAGTCCAAAGGAAAATGGGTTTCTATATGACATTTTTTTGTTGGATTGCATCCCATTGGTCATATCTTTTCAACTCTTAACTTTTAAATTTGTGCTTAGGATAGCCTCTTCAACTCCTCCCACTTCTTAATTTTCAAATCTCTCCCTCTTTTCAAAAAAAAATCTTTGCTTGTGAGATCAAATTTAGACAATGTATAACAATTAGAAACTTTGGCCTTATGCCATTGAATTTTCAAACTCTTTCTTAAATCAAATTTGTAAATAAACTTAAACATATTGACTTAAATTTCAAAATACAAAAAGAACTAATAACTCCATTCAAATTTTTGGCCCTTTGTGCCTTTTCATATTAAAGTTTTAGTAAAATCAATTCACCAACTTATTTGAAATTTTTACCATGAACTACGAGGCTTTGATCCCTCATTTTTATGTTGGTACATAGGCACGAGACAGAAGGTCTTGTCAAACACAAAAATATAATCAATGAATTATTTTCTCACCCCCACACTCTATTTTTTCTCAAACATCTTTTATACCAAAACATATGCATACATAAAATTGGCTCCCTAGGAGTACCTAGAACACTTTGGATGCTAACACCTTCCCTCTGTGTAACCAACCCCCTTACCTGTAATCTCTGGCATTTTATTAGTTTTGATTTGAAAACTTCTTATCTTTGGGTTTTGTTTGTACTTTTCCCTTTTCCCTTGGAAACAATAAAAGCATGGTGGCGAATCTGGTTTTATTGACGTCAGGTTTATCCATAGCTTGATGGTCATCGATTTACCGCTACAAAAATTAAGTGGCGACTCTGCTGGGGAGTAGTCCTCAGTGGTTTTAGCCCACTTTTTATGTGTATATATTTGTATATTTGATGTTTGCATATATTGTTTGTGTGATATAATCTATCTGTTGTGCTTGGTGATCTCTGAGTGGTGAGATAAGTTCTAACCGGAACTTGAGTGCAATTAAGATAGGAGGATGGTATAGTCATGTTCAACTTGTGTTGAGTGGTCCTTAACAAGTTAGCTTGAGACTCATCTACTCAGTGGAGACCTCTTTGGAGTTACTGATGTCACACAAGTTCTTTGTGGATAGGCATTACTTTCTCTGATTTGGGGTCTGAGAAGCTGAGGACCGTAGAACATTTAACCCAACTTGGCCTATTTAGGACGCAGTGCAGAGACTGTTCAGGTGTAGACTTGATAACAGTTATTACACGATACTACACTCAGACGAGTTTCTTTTTAGAATATTATGGGTTGATGAGTCAGTCATCCTAACCTATAATATTTGATAGATGGGATTAAGACTATGGGAATTTCTTAGAACATGATTGTAGCGGTGTATTCGTCGCTATATGATTTATTGATTAAACCATAAGCAAAGCATACAATGAATCGAGTCGCCACCGCACTTTTATTTATCCAAAGGACTGGCTAAAAAGCGAACAAAAGCCTAAGAAGTTTTACACATAGAAAACTAATGAAAAGATCAGAGAGTCTGGGTAAGGGGTAAATTACGCAATGGGAAGGTGTTAGGCACCCATCACGTCCTAGGTACTCCTAGGGAGCCCTTTTCACACTTGTTGTACTAAAATTGTTATTTGTTATGAAATATTTATTGTGCAAACATGAATGGGATGATGAGAAAAGAATATACAATTTTTATTGTTTTTGTGCTCGAACGGATGAACCCGTTGCCTACGTACCTTCCATCAAAGGTAAGGATCAAAACGCCGTAGTTCGGCTAAAAGATTTCCAAAATTTAGTGGATTCAATTTTAAACACAAGCCCTAAGGTCTTACGTTATCCACGGGAGAAAACTCAACCTTACACAAACAACGAGTCCACCATGTGAGAAAAGCTTCAACTTGCTAGTGAGGGGTTAACCCTATAATAAGCAAGGAAGACTTACAATTCAATCAACTAAGGACAAATAGGTGAGATTAACATCAACCAACTAGGATAAATCAAACCTACGGCTAATGTATGAAAGCTTAACAAGAATGGACAAAGCCACAAAACAATTGAATGGGTGAAGTTAATTGATTATGATTATTCACAAAAGGAGGGTCAAAGTATGATTAAGATTGATTCAAAAGAAGTATTAAGAAAATGGAGTTTGAAAAAGTCAAGGACTTGGGGTCCAGGTTTTTTAATTTGAAAGCATGAAGATGTTTGCACAATATCTATCTCAAGTTTTGAAAGTAATGTGTGAAAAGGTCTAGGACAAAATGGATGAATGGATGAAGATGGAGTGTAAAACTTCCTAGAAGGTTCACCTCTTGAAATCATATAGAAGATGACTCAAGTGTGTCCTTTGGAATAGGCAATGAGTAATAACAAACAAGCAAAGCAAAGGAAGAAAGTCAACAAAAGCGGATACCGGATGCCAATCACTGGACTTATACCAATCTCCTAAAACAGAACTGGATATCAGAGGCCACTCTATGGACTTATACTAATCTCCTCAACAAAGAAACAAAAAGTGGATACCGGATGCCAATCTATCTGGGCTTATACCAATCTCCAACAAAAACAAAGCAAACACTTGGATGTCAGATGCCAATCTATCTGGGCTTACTCTAACCTCCAACATATGATCATGGGAAAACAAATGCCAAATTACATGGACTTACAATTGCATCCTCACATAAATCAAACAAATGCATCAAGCAAAGAGGAGATGAGTGGCCAATGAAATGGTCTTATACTCACTTCCATATCATAGGAACAATGGCCAATGAATGGTCTTACAATTGTCCTCAATGGGCAATCAACAAAGATATGTCACAAAGACAAATGAAATGATCATGCACTAATGAGCAATAATTGATGATAAATGCACAAGGCAAGCAAGCAGACATGTACAAATGAACTAAGTAATCAATCAACCAAAGTCATTCAGCACACTCTATAACCAAACAATTAGGCTCATACAAAGGGTAGGCATTGAAGCCAACTGGAATAGGGTTAAAGGTGCTCTTAACCTTGACATTGAGAGCCAAGGTGAAGCAGATGAAAGGATATGAGGGGTGTGCCTCATGCTCTTATCCCTGGTCAGGGAGAGCTTTGAATATCAGAAGGTGTGGGAGTTCAGAAAGTAGGAACTCTCTCCACAGATTAGACTCTATAGATCTTGGGTTTTTACTCACTATGCATCAACACAAGTAGTGTGAGCAAGGTGAGTGACTCACAGAATAGTAGGAGATAGGCTACATATCTCTTTTGTCTACCAATTGCCTTATTCAAAGGACTTTTCCTGCTTGGGACAAAAGTAAACAAGCACAAACATTGCCTCTTAAGGAGGACTTCAGACAGTTGCCTGGCCAAGTAACAGGCCAGGTCTTCCAGACTACATGAAGAAAAAGGATTCTACCTCAATGCAAATGCTATCAAGCAAAGCAATGCAAGTTCTCAAAGAACTATTAGCAACTAATGGTACCTGAAATCAATCAAGTAAAATCAGTATACAACTCAAATTCAAAACCAATATAAGATAAGGATCAACACAATCAGTCAAATGTGCAATGCACAAAGCTCAAAGCATATGAGCTAGGCATCCTATAAAACAAACAAGTTAGTTCATGATAATCAATCAAACTCAAACAACTTGCATTAATCTCCTTGAAGCATTTGCTTCTTAACCTGAAAAACCAAACTCAAACATGAGCAACAAGACCACTAGGACAAGCCTAGGGTCAAAAGGAGATAAGAAATCCAAAACAGCAAGTGAAAGCTATCCAAAATCAAGTTCAAACAATTAAGAAACAAACCCAAGTGGTTTCATGTTCATATCATTCATCATTATCATTTCACAAACAAATTAGGTCAAAGCATGTCATATAGAACCTCAAAGAAGTCAACAGAATGATTCAACTCAAATCCAATCACAAACATTTCAATAAATCCTCAAATAATTCATGATCAAACATCATCCATAACATGATAAGCATACCAAATTTCAGCTCATTTGGATCAAGGGAAGTAGGTCAATGAAAATCAGAAAGTCAAAGCAAGTTCAAGCAAACTCATACCAAGCATCAAAACATGCACCAACTTCAATTAATCATAAAACAGTGACAACATATGATAAATGAATGGGACTAAAACCATGATAAACTTCAGGATGTCTACATTACTCATGTCAAATTTCAAGTCCATCCAATTAAGCATTAGAATTTCACAAACCAAATACAAACATGTATCACAAAAAGTCAACAAATGACCAAACAGGGGAGACAATTCCAATCAAATAGGAAATGCCATCAATAATTCCAGAAAAATTCACATGTATTCTCAACATCCACAAGTATATTCATGCAAAAATCCAGACCATTTTGAGTTCAATAAGCATGGTAATTAAAATCATGAAGTTGGACATGAATGGTGTGACACAAATTGTCACACCTCTATTCAAAAATCATATCTCACCAACCAGCAATGATAAATTCACAAACTCTACACCAAAATCACCATGAACATGTCTAGTTTAAGCACAAACAATTTCAGAGGCATTGGATTAAGTATCATCATTTCATAAGCAAAATGGCATGGCATACACAAAATGGACACACATGAACAAACCCTAGCACATTTAAAAATCCACACGTGCAAAAAATCTGGAAAAATCACCATAATAAACTAGAGATCATGAGGAGCATTTCACAAAAAATCCCATCAAATTTGGATACATATTGAAGAACTTATGAATTTTTGAAGATTGGCATACAAAATGAAATAAATATTGAAATAAGAAAATGATTTAATGAAATAGTTGGTCCCTTAAGTGAAACGCTGCGTTTCACTTAAGGATGTGTCGTGTGCTGATTGGTGCATGGCAATGGAACAGTGGATTCACATGCAGACAAAAGCTCCAGCAGCCAAAACACGACCTGGGTTTAAGAAATTTTAGGGTTTCTGCTACTGTTCATCGTGTTCATCAATCGTGATGAACTTTTTTCCCAGAATTTGGAAACAAATATACCATTCAAATCATCTAACAGTGTACATCACAAATCCAACCTTGATTTTCATTAATTCGAGCTAACAAGAAAGAAATAAGTAAGAACAACATTTGACCAACAAACTTTAAATCCATGTTTCTCTCTCAATACACAACCATTTCTCACGATTCAAAGTTCAATATAATCAGCATGGGAGGATCTTTAATAAGCATAGCATGATTTCAGGAATGGTGTGATTCGAATTTTACCTGATTTTGAAGAGCAGTAATGATTCGTGGTTCTTTGGCTGTGTATGCACGAAACAGATGTTCCCTCAAGCTCCAGTAGGTGTATGGATGGTGAATCGTGGCTCAAACTTGCTGGGTTGTGTTCAAATCGAAAACTGCCATGTGAGGTGCTTCTTCCAACAGTCCACGAAACAGCTCTACAGTTGGGAGATGATGCTTGCAAAAGCTTCAGAAATGATGGTAGGTGATGCACCAATGAGCAAGGCACGAATTCTTTTGACAATTTTTCAGAAAAGTTCCAATGAAGAAATGAGAGTTCTTGAGAGAAAATGAATTCAGATCTCCTTTTGGTGAATAGTGGCTAGGGTTTTTCAATCAGAAATGAGCCGTATATACTCTGATTAATGAAGCTTAAGTTTGGTTAATGAAGTGGTAATTGAATTTAACTTAAATGAAGTGTTTTGGTTAATTGGTGAAATTCACTCAAATAGCATGTGCATGGCACTACAGTGCGAAAAATGGGCCTAAACCATCTCCAAATGTGATTTCTGAACATTGGCAATTGGTAGAACATGTGGACAATGATTAATTTGAAAGTTCATTTTTCACCCCTCTCTTTTTTAATTCAATGCACTTGAAAAAGGCCATTTTGATTGGAAGATTTTTGGTGAAATGTGATGAAGGATTTGGATAGAGCATATCAAATGTGACTTGTAGCAAAAAAACCTCACTCAATTTGGCCAAATGGTTTGGAAGTTATCTCACTTTGAAGTTCAAAAATTCTTGAGAATGATTTGATCATAACTTGCCAACCACACATGAGAAATGAGTGTTCTAGGACTTTTTGAAAATGGGAGAACAAGATCTTCAACTTTCATGTTGGACAAAAATTCATTTGAAGCTTGTATGATGAAGTAATGTTGAGGAGAAAAACTTTCCATTTTTAGCAAATTCCAATTACAGGTCAACTTACTATTTTTGGAAATTTCTTGTCTGACCCCAAATTCTTCACTGATGATGTTTGACATGTTATATGAGGCTTATATGGACATGAATGAGACCTCTCAGACCAATTCCCACCATCAAATCACTGATTAAATGCACAGTTGACCACAGTTGACTTTGCTAGGGTTTTGGTTGACTGAACCATGTTCTGATGAATTCCAAGCCCCTACCACTTGAGATCTTGATTCAAAATGATGTCACAACTCATATGAACTCTTGATGAATGATCATGGTGCCCAAATTCTTCAAGAATGGCCACCATCCACTGCTCAATGACTGTTTTGACTGATTTGACCTAGCTGGCTTCATCTGCAAGTAGCATGGTTAGATGACAATATTTTTGTACTTTTGGTTAATAGACAGATGAAAAGCAATGATATACAAATGCAATACATGCTTGGTGATCAAGAACCACACTCACAAGATAACCCACCCACTAGGAGGGAAGCAAAGGTGCACAAAGATCCTTGAGGCAATGATATGGTATGATATGATGCCATGAGGGATCTTAGGGCAAAATTGGGGTCTTACAATGATCTACAGGTTTTTTATCCTTAGTACACTCCTTTGGGATGGTTCTTAACCCAACTCCATGCTCGTGATTCACAACAAACCCTTTGATTCTTGGTTGATCCAATCAAGTCTTGTCAATATCAATTGAACTTGGGTGTTGATAAGGTGAAAATCATAATACACCAAAATGGATGATTGATCTTGATGATGACTTGATCCATCCCCTGACCTCTGTTTGTGTTTGCCTTGTGTGTGATCCCTTGTGTGTGATCCCTTGTGTGTGATTTTTGCACTCATGCATTCACGCGCATCATAACATTCATCACAGAAAAGTAAATTTCAAGGAACTAAGGTCTTATTTGAAAATACTTTCAGACCATGGATTGTGGACGAAGGAACACTAAGAAGTACAGTTTCAGATGTTCTGGTTTGAAAGAGCTAAGGGAGTTGTCATCTTTTGTATTAGATCCCTTAGAATTCAAGCAACATCATGGGAAGCTCTTATATGTGTTATCTGTAACACCCCGATAATAATATGGTAATTATTTAAATTAAGTTAATAATATATTTATATTTATTAATTTAATTAGATAATTGGATTATTATTATTATTATTATTTTGGAATAATATTATTGGATTTTATTATTGGAGTATATAAGTGGGAATAATAAAAAGTCCCAATTTTTGGAAAAAGGTTTTCACGTGAAAAGGAAAACAGAGCAAGCGGCTGAAAGTGGGAAAGGGCAAAGAGGCAGAGCAAGAGAAGAGGAAAAGCTTGAAGCTAACGGAATTTGCCGAATTAATCAGGTAAGGGGGGTTTATCGCCGTTTGATGGGTCTTATGGGATAACATGTAATGGGTAGTGATAAACCATGAATTTGACTCTGATTAGAATGATGTATGCTGAATCTGTGAAACATTTAATGAACGAAATTTGGATCCCAATTGGAAGAAATTCGTAGGAATTAGATGTAGTAAGGTTAGTAAATTGCGTTGTCGAAATGTGTATGATCTGTATCTGATAATATGGTTGATCGTTGTGTAAAATTGGACTGTAGAAGGTTGGGATTGTAGAAATCTCGTAGCAGAGAAAACCCATAGCAGATCTGGAAAACTGGATTCTGGTCATACGCGTATGGCACTAGGAAATACGCGTATGTGATGGCTTAGGAAAGGGAATATTGGCGCTGGTACGCGCCATACGCGTGTGATACGCGTATTCCATGAGTGGTACGCGTATGGGGTATACCATACGCGTATGAGTGAAAAAGATGATGTTTTGAACGTGAAATTGTCTCTGTTGGTACGCGTATGGGCGTGGGCAATACGCGTATGGACTTGGTCAGGAATGGGCAATACGCGTATGGGCATAGGCAATACGCGTATGGGCAGACTTGTGGTTTTTCTGAACTGTTGTTGTGCAGTTTTTGGTTGTTTAGGCTGAGTGATGTAACTTAGCTGATGTATGACGTAGTAGGGATCATTTCCCGTTGTTTTGAGTAGTATAGGTATTAGTAGAGTGTGCTAATACTGTGTTTGATTATGCGGCATGATATGATATGCTTTTGTGATAAAATGTGTTGATGATGTGTGATGGTATGCATGATGCTGTGAATGTATCAGTTATATATGCATTGGTGAATAGACTGTTTTATGGCTTAGAGTGTGAGCATATGTCTATTCTTGAATGGTTGTTGTTGTTGCATTGCTAGGTGATTAGCATGCATATTGTGGCCTTTATGGTGGTAGCTAATTCCCATGGTGAGGAATTAGTGAGTAAATCATTTGATTGTTGTTGATGTTTGCATGCTAGGTGATTAGCGTGCATAGCATAGCCCTTGGGGTGGTAGCTAATTCCCATGGTGAGGAATTAGTGAGTGAGTCACTATGTCTCAAATGAGTGGGACTAGTGAGCTTGGTAGCCGTGCCTGGATTTGGACGGTGAGGTTGAACTATATGTTCACAAATAGTCGGTACCGCATGCATGGAGTCTCATTGCATAATATATGTATGGCGTATAATATGAATGGATGTATTCCAATATTATACGTGTGTTTGTGTTGGTGTTGAGTATTATGTTGAGTTGATGTGCTGTACTGAATATATGTTTGGATTAGGGTGATGAAGTGTGTTAAATTACTTAACATGACATGATATTTTATAATACTTATTATATCGATTGAGGAACTCACCCTTACAACTATGTTTTCAGGTAATGAGCAGTGATTGAATAGAAGCTAGTCCTTGGAGTCTAGTGTAGTCCTTAGTGGGTCATGCTCTGGTAGATGTAACATCGGGACGGAATGTTTTATTCTATTTTCATTTGATTGTTGAACAATTTTACATGTAACGTATTACATGGTTTGAATATTGTTAGTTTGTATCCGCTGCGTATTATGCGAATGTTTTATTTTGATTAAATAAATGAGCATGACAGGATATATTGATGATTGGTGTGAAATGATTGTGTGACACCCTTCAGGGCATAATTAAATATTTGGGGTATTTTAGAAGGGTGTTACATTAGTGGTATCAGAGCATAGTCGGTCGAGTCGAGTCGTAATTATTCTGTTTCCCCTGTACGGGGTAGGTGTTGTGTAACCCTATCAGTACTTATTGTTTTAGTTTGTTGGGTTTTCAGAATAGAGATGGCTGGAAGAGGTAGAGATGATGCTGCGATTGCTGAGGCTCTGGGTATGCTAGCTGGAGTACTTGGAGGGAATCCGAATGTTGTGGGAATGGGAGCTGCTCGTCAATTGAGTGAGTTCCAGAAGAACAATCCTCCAATGTTCAAGGGAGCATACGATCCAGATGGTGCTCAGAAGTGGTTGAAGGAGATCGAGAGGATCTTCCGAGTGACTGAGTGTGCCGATAACCAGAGGGTCAGGTTCGGTACGCATATGCTGTCAGAAGAAGCAGATGATTGGTGGGTTGCTACCCGCACTGAGTTGGAATCTGCTGGGAATGCTGAGATAACTTGGGCTGTGTTCAGAGAGAGATTCCTGAGGAAGTACTTTCCAGAGGATGTCAGAGGAAAGAAAGAGATAGAGTTCTTGGAATTGAAGCAGGGCAATCGGTCTGTTACTGAGTATGCTGCTAAGTTCACAGAGTTGTCAAAGTATTATACTCCCTATAATGAGGCTGCTAGAGAATTTTCAAAGTGTGTGAAGTTTGAGAACGGGTTACGTCCCGAGATCAAGCAGGCTATTGGATATCAGCGGATTAGAGTGTTTTCTGATTTGGTTGACTGTTGCAGGATTTTTGAACAGGATTCCAAGGCTAGAGCAGAGAGCTATCAGCAAAGGGTTGATAGGAAAGGCAAGAGTCAGAATGATCGTGGGAAACTGTATGCAGCTGGCAAAGGTTTCCAGAGACAGAGTGGGATGAAGAGGCCTAGTGGGGGAGACTCCAGTGCCCCTGCTAAGTGTTACAGATGTGGTCAGGCTGGACATCGTTTCCATGAGTGTACCAGTGCTGAGAAGAAGTGTTTCAAGTGTGGCAAGGGTGGTCACTTGGCTGCAGAGTGTCGGTTGAAGACTATGACTTGTTTCAACTGTGGAGAGGTGGGTCATATCAGCCCACAGTGTCCTAAGCCGAAGAAAGAGAACCAGTCGGGAGGCAAGGTCTTTGCTTTATCGGGTTTTGAGACTTCTGCAGATGATCGTTTGATCCGAGGTACGTGTTATATTAATGGCTTTCCTCTTGTAGCTATTATTGACACAGGTGCTACTCATTCCTTTATATCTTTGGATTGTGCTGTGAAACTTAAGTTAGAGATATCTGAGATGTTGGGTAGTATGGTGATTGATACTCCTGCGAAGGGTTCAGTGACTACTACTTCCGTTTGTTTGAATTGTCCTTTGAGTATTTTTGGTAGAGACTTTGGGATAGACCTGGTGTGTCTTCCACTAGTGCAGATTGACGTTATTCTGGGTATGAACTGGTTGGTGTTTAACCGAGTTTATATCAACTGTTTTGATAAGACTGTGATCTTTCCTGAGATTGAGGAAGGAAAGGATTTGTTTCTATCAGCGAGGCAAGTGAATGAGGAAGTAGCAGATGGGGGCAGAGTTGTTTATGCTGTTAGCGACTTTGGAGGCTAAAGATAAACTGGTGATTTGTGATCTGGCTGTGGTGTGTGATTTCCCTGATGTGTTTCCTGAAGAAGTGAATGAATTGCCGCCAGAGCGTGAAGTTGAGTTCTCGATTGATTTGGTACCTGGTACTAGGCCGATATCGATGGCTCCGTACCGTATGTCTGCTGTTGAGCTAACTGAATTGAAGAGTCAGTTAGAAGATCTATTGGATAAGAAATTTATTCGTCCGAGTGTGTCACCGTGGGGTGCACCAGTGTTATTGGTTAAGAAGAAAGAAGGTACTATGAGGTTGTGTGTGGACTACAGGCAACTGAATAAAGTGACGATCAAGAATCGGTATCCTCTGCCGAGGATTGATGATTTGATGGATCAGTTGGTTGGTGCGAGTGTGTTCAGTAAAATAGATTTGAGATCTGGGTATCATCAGATACGTGTGAAGACTGAGGATATTCAGAAGACTGCTTTCAGAACAAGGTATGGACATTATGAGTATTCTGTAATGCCTTTTGGTGTGACTAATGCGCCTGGAGTATTTATGGAGTATATGAATAGGATTTTCCATCCGTACCTAGATCAGTTTGTTGTGGTGTTTATTGATGATATTTTGGTGTATTCGAAATCTGAAGAAGAGCATGCTGAACATTTGAGAGTGGTTTTAGGAGTTCTACGAGAAAAGAAGTTATTTGCTAAACTCTCTAAATGTGAATTTTGGTTAGAAGAGGTTAGTTTTCTTGGCCATGTGATTTCAAGAGGTGGTGTTGCTGTTGATCCTTCTAAGATAGAAGCGGTATCTAAGTGGGAAGCTCCGAAGTCAGTTTCGGAGATAAGGAGTTTTCTTGGTTTGGCTGGTTATTATAGGAAGTTCATTGAGGGATTTTCTAAGTTGGCGTTACCGTTGACGATGTTGACTAGAAAGGGGCAAGCGTTTGTTTAGGATTCAAAATGTGAAGAAGGTTTCCAAGAGTTAAAGAGAAGGTTGACTACTGCTCCTATTCTGATATTACCGAGTCCGTCGGAACCATTTGAGGTTTACTATGATGCTTCATTGTTGGGCTTAGGTGGTGTGTTGATGCAGAATAAGAAGGTTATAGCTTATGCTTCGAGACAACTGAGGGTTCATGAGAGGAACTATCCGACACACGATTTAGAGTTGGCAGCTGTGGTATTTGTTCTGAAATTATGGAGGCATTACTTGTATGGGTCAAGATTTGAGGTTTTCAGTGACCATAAAAGTTTAAATTATTTGTTTGATCAGAAAGAGCTGAATATGAGACAGAGGAGATGGTTAGAGTTTCTGAAGGATTATGACTTTGGTTTGAATTACCATCCGGGTAAAGCAAACGTAGTGGCTGATGCATTGAGTCGGAAATCATTGCATATGTCTATGTTAATGGTTAAGGAATTGGATTTAATTGAGCAATTTAGAGACTTGAGTTTGGTGTGTGAGAGTACTCATAATAGTGTTAAACTGGGAATGTTGAAGTTAACAAGTAGTATTCTGGATGAGATTAGAGGAGGTCAGAAATCCGATGTGTTTTTGGTTGATAAGTTGACTCTAGTGAATCAAGGTCAAGGTGGTGAATTCAGAGTGGATGAGAATGGTGTTTTGAAATTTGGTAATCGGGTGTGTATTCCGGATGTTACCGAACTTAAGAAGAGTATCCTGGAGGAAGGACATCGTAGTGGCTTAAGTATTCATCCTGGAGCTACGAAGATGTATCAGGATTTGAAAAAGTTATTTTGGTGGCCGGGAATGAAAAGAGAAATTGCGAGTTTTGTTTATTCTTGTTTGACTTGTCAGAAGTCGAAGATTGAGCATCAGAAGCCGTCTGGGCTAATGCAACCGTTGGCTATTCCAGAGTGGAAGTGGGATAGTATCAGTATGGATTTTGTGTCTGGTTTGCCGAGGACAAGTAAGAATTTTGAAGCTATTTGGGTGATTGTGGATAGATTGACGAAATCGGCTCATTTCATTCCGATCAGAATGGATTATCCGTTAGAGAGATTAGCCGAGTTGTATATTGAGAAGATTATAAGTTTGCATGGTATTCCGTCGAGTATTGTTTCGGACAGAGATCCTAGATTTACATCGAAGTTCTGGGAAGGTTTGCAGAGGGCTTTGGGAACTAAGCTGAGATTGAGTTCTGCATATCATCCGCAGACTGATGGTCAGACTGAGAGGACGATTCAGTCACTGGAGGATCTTTTGAGGGCTTGTGTTTTGGAAAAGGGAGGTGCTTGGGATTGTTATTTGCCTTTGATTGAGTTTACCTACAACAATAGTTTTCATTCGAGCATTGGTATGGCACCGTTTGAAGCTTTGTATGGTAGGAGATGTCGGACACCTCTATGTTGGTATGAGTCCGGTGAGAGTGCTGTGGTTGGACCGGAGATTGTTCAACAAACTACGGAAAAGATTAAGATGATTCAGGAGAAGATGAGGATTGCTCAGAGTCGTCAGAAGAGTTATCACGACAAGAGGAGGAAGTCACTTGAGTTCCAAGAGGGAGATCATGTGTTTCTTCGTGTTACTCCGATAACTGGGGTTGGTCGAGCTTTGAAGTCGAGGAAGTTGACACCTCGATTTATTGGTCCTTATCAGATTTTGGAGAGGATAGGGGAGGTAGCCTATCGTATCGCTTTACCGCCGTCACTTGCGAATTTGCATGAGGTTTTTCATGTGTCTCAGTTGAGGAGGTACATTCATGATCCGTCGCATGTAGTCCAAATAGATGATGTACAGGTGAGAGATAACCTGACTGTTGAAACATCACCTATGAGGATTGAGGATCGAGAGTTGAAGCAGTTACGGGGTAAAGAGATTGCCTTGGTGAAGGTAGCTTGGGGAGGACCAGCAGGTGGCAATGTGACTTGGGAACTGGAGAGTAAGATGAAGGAGTCTTACCCAGAGTTGTTCGCTTGAGGTACGTTTTCGAGGACGAAAACTCTTTTAGTGGGGGAGAGTTGTAACACCCCGATAATAATATGGTAATTATTTAAATTAAGTTAATAATATATTTATATTTATTAATTTAATTAGATAATTGGATTATTATTATTATTATTTTTGGATAATATTATTGGATTTTATTATTGGAGTATATAAGTGGGAATAATAAAAAGTCCCAATTTTTGGAAAAAGGTTTTCACGTGAAAAGGAAAACAGAGCAAGCGGCTGAAAGTGGGAAAGGGCAAAGAGGCAGAGCAAGAGAAGAGGAAAAGCTTGAAGCTAACGGAATTTGCCGGATTAATCAGGTAAGGGGGGTTTATCGTCGTTTGATGGGTCTTATGGGATAACATGTAATGGGTAGTGATAAACCATGAATTTGACTCTGATTAGAATGATGTATGCTGAATCTGTGAAACATTTAATGAACGAAATTTGGATCCCAATTGGAAGAAATTCGTAGGAATTAGATGTAGTAAGGTTAGTAAATTGCGTTGTCGAAATGTGTATGATCTGTATCTGATAATATGGTTGATCATTGTGTAAAATTGGACTGTAGAAGGTTGGGATTGTAGAAATCTCGTAGCAGAGAAAACCCATAGCAGATCTGGAAAACTGGATTCTGGTCATACGCGTATGGCACTAGGCAATACGCGTATGGGATGGCTTAGGAAAGGGAATATTGGCGCTGGTACGCGCCATACGCGTGTGATACGCGTATTCCATGAGTGGTACGCGTATGGGGTATACCATACGCGTATGAGTGAAAAAGATGATGTTTTGAACGTGAAATTGTCTCTGTTGGTACGCGTATGGGCGTGGGCAATACGCGTATGGACTTGGTCAGGAATGGGCAATACGCGTATGGGCATAGGCAATACGCGTATGGGCAGACTTGTGGTTTTTCTGAACTGTTGTTGTGCAGTTTTTGGTTGTTTAGGCTGAGTGATGTAACTTAGCTGATGTATGACGTAGTAGGGATCATTTCCCGTTGTTTTGAGTAGTATAGGTATTAGTAGAGTGTGCTAATACTGTGTTTGATTATGCGGCATGATATGATATGCTTTTGTGATAAAATGTGTTGATGATGTGTGATGGTATGCATGATGCTGTGAATGTATCAGTTATGTATGCATTGGTGAATAGACTGTTTTATGGCTTAGAGTGTGAGCATATGTCTATTCTTGAATGGTTGTTGTTGTTGCATTGCTAGGTGATTAGCATGCATATTGTGGCCTTTATGGTGGTAGCTAATTCCCATGGTGAGGAATTAGTGAGTAAATCATTTTGATTGTTGTTGATGTTTGCATGCTAGGTGATTAGCGTGCATAGCATAGCCCTTGGGGTGGTAGCTAATTCCCATGGTGAGGAATTAGTGAGTGAGTCACTATGTCTCAAATGAGTGGGACTAGTGAGCTTGGTAGCCGTGCCTGGATTTGGACGGTGAGGTTGAACTATATGTTCACAAATAGTCGGTACCGCATGCATGGAGTCTCATTGCATAATATATGTATGGCGTATAATATGAATGGATGTATTCCAATATTATACGTGTGTTTGTGTTGGTGTTGAGTATTATGTTGAGTTGATGTGCTGTTACTGAATATATGTTTGGATTAGGGTGATGAAGTGTGTTAAATTACTTAACATGACATGATATTTTATAATACTTATTATATCGATTGAGGAACTCACCCTTACAACTATGTTTTCAGGTAACGAGCAGTGATTGAAGAGAAGCTAGTCCTTGGAGTCTAGTGTAGTCCTTAGTGGGTCATGCTCTGGTAGATGTAACATCGGGACGGAATGTTTTATTCTATTTTCATTTGATTGTTGAACAATTTTACATGTAACGTATTACATGGTTTGAATATTGTTAGTTTGTATCCGCTGCGTATTATGCGAATGTTTTATTTTGATTAAATAAATGAGCATGACAGGATATATTGATGATTGGTGTGAAATGATTGTGTGACACCCTTCAGGGCATAATTACTCTGATTGATATTTTATTATTTTAATTAAATATTTGGGGTATTTTAGAAGGGTGTTACATTATCTGCTGATGTGGTTGAAAGACTTCTGAGTGTTTTGGTTCAGTTCTATGATCCTCTTTATCGGTGTTTCACTTTTCCAGATTACCAGCTTGTGCCTACATTTGAGGAGTATGCTCATCTCTTAGGTATACCCGTATCTGACAAAGTACCTTTTAGTGGATTAAAGGAGATTCCCAGATCTCATGTCATAGTTGAAGCTCTTCATCTGAAGAAATATGAGATTGATGCTCATTTGGTGAAGAAAGGAGGTATACTTGGGTTGACTTCTGAGTTCCTCATTGGAAAAGCTACTGTCTTTTCTCAAGCCGTTAGTATGGATGCTTTTGAAGACATCTTTGTATTGCTCATCTATGGTTTAGACTTGTTCTCTAACATTGACAGATTTGTTGATGTTAACTCCATTGGAATATTCTTGATAGGGAATCATGTTTCTACTCTGTTGGGTGACATGTATTTCTCTTTGCATTTGAGGAATTCTAAAGCTGGTGGAACTATTGTATGATGTGTTCCTCTTATGTACAAGTGGTTTATTTCGCACTTGCCTCAGACGCCTGCTTTTTTGGAGAACAAACAATGTCTACGGTGGTCTCAGAGACTTATGTCTCTCACTAATGATGATATTGTTTGGTATGATTCTGCATTGAGTAGCTTGGACATTATTGATATGTGTGGTGAGTTCTCTAATGTGCCTCTCATTGGTATACAAGGAGGAATCAACTACAACCCTGCTTTGGCTCGTCGTCAACTTGGGTTCCCCTTGAGAGATAAACCTAATAACACTCAGTTAGAAGGTCTATTTTATCAAGAGAGTAAAGATCCCCAACACTTGAAGAAAAGGATGGTACATGCTTGGCATAATGTGCATAGGAAAGGAAGATCTGAGCTTAGTCCATATAACTGTGTAGCTTTGGAAGCTTACAATATTTGGATGAAGAAGAGAGCTTTGGAGCTCAAGATGTCGTACGCTTGTGAAAGACCTATGTATGTGGTTATGACTGAGCCATCAACTCTCCCTAACCAAGATGTAGCAGAGTTGGAAGACGCACTTGCCAAGATGAAACAAGAAAGAGATACGTGGGAAGAGCGGTTCCATGCATTGAGCCGAAAGCATGAAAAGTTGCAGCTTGAGTAGAAAGACAAATACGCACTTATCGAGATTCTTGAAGACCGAGCAGTGAAGAGACAGAGAGAGCCAGACTGATTTGACCTAGCTGGCTTCATCTGCAAGTAGCATGGTTAGATGACAATATTTTTGTACTTTTGGTTAATAGACAGATGAAAAGCAATGATATACAAATGCAATACATGCTTGGTGATCAAGAACCACACTCACAAGATAACCCACCCACTAGGAGGGAAGCAAAGGTGCACAAAGATCCTTGAGGCAATGATATGGTATGATATGATGCCATGAGGGATCTTAGGGACAAAATTGGGGTCTTACAGATGCCCCTATTTAAGGTCATTCTAGCCGGAGAAGTGAAGTTTAGAAATCTTCATCTCGACGCGGTAGAATGGGCTTAAATAACAGTAACGAGACAAATTTTGGTCCCTAAGAGACCTCATGATGCAAATGTATGTATGCAAAAGACACAACTCTGTGGGGAATATGATTCACACAGAAGAAAAGACGATCCATCGGAGTAATACACTCACCAGGAACAGAGACTCTAACAAGACTCTTGTTGGGGATAGTAAAAGAAAAAGAATGCGTGAGCAGGACACGACTTCAAGTTGGGGAAAAACAAAACTGACACAGCGTGAACAAGACACGACTCTGATTAGGGTAACAGAAATCAGACTGGAGGCCCCACTGAGGAGTGAAGGACTCACACTGGGGAAAAGGAAATTCCAAAGGCAGAACATCCATTGGAGAGACACAAGCTGACTCCTGGGAAGAAGCAATAGGAAACTCCACTGAGGAAGCACCAAAGAATGAGGTGTTACCGGTATAAGGGCAACAAACTCAGAAAGAATAAATATCTAAGACCGGTATAAGGGTGAGAGATATCAATCAACCAAGCATCTGAGAAAGACCTGAAAAGGTACATAAACTCAGGAAAATCTGACTCCACAAGGGACCAAAGTCATAACAGGGAGTAGAAAGGAAGGAACACCAGGGATACCAAGGTATATAATAGGTGACCGACCAAAGCGTGAATTGGTATATATGCCAAAACACTCATCATCCGAAAGGAGGGCTTGAAAAAGCAAATCGACTTACAGGATGGACATTCGAATCCACAACGGGAAAACGAACCTTACTCAACTGGGGACACAAACCCAAAGAGTGCATGAGATATAATATCCATTACCGGCAGACCGTGGATAAGAAAACTCGCATGAGATATATTATCTATTACCGTCAGAACGTAGATAATAAACTCGCATGGTAAGAAACACCAGAGATACCGAAGCATATAATAGGTGATCTACCGAAAACGTGGATTGGTATATATGCCAAAACACTCATCATCCGAAACACAAACTGGTTAAAGGATGGATATTCAATTTTACAAAGAATACGAATCTTACTCAGCTGGGGAAAATCAACAAAGGATTCCAACTAAAGAGCGCTTGAGACATATTATTCATTACCGGCAGACCGTGAATAATATACTCGAAAGGAAAAGACACC
Organism: Lathyrus oleraceus; assembly: GCF_024323335.1. Classification (NCBI taxonomy): domain Eukaryota; kingdom Viridiplantae; phylum Streptophyta; class Magnoliopsida; order Fabales; family Fabaceae; genus Lathyrus; species Lathyrus oleraceus. The sequence continues at coordinate 391,599,475 of NC_066581.1, forward strand.
AGAGATACCGAAGTATATAATAGGTGACTAACCAAAAAGAGAGACAATCGATACCAAGCATCCGGGTAAACGAAAGGCAACTCAAAGGGATAAATTGCAAGCATCCGGCAATTATCCAACAACAAAGAATATTCGATTCCGCAAAGGGAAATAACGAATCTTACTCGACCAGGGAAACACAAAAGGCTTCGACTGAAGAGTGCATGAGATATATTATTTATTACCGGCAGACCGTGAATAACATACTCGCATGGAAGATTATCCACAACCGGTTACTGGGTTAATAAAGGATAAATCAACCGAAAAGAAAGGTATCGGGATACCAAACTAGGTATATAATGATGACCAATCAAAGGGAACAACAACATTACCAACACAAGGGTAAATGAAAGGAGACCCGCTGGGGATAAATTGCAAGCATCCGACAATTATCCAACTGTACCACAAGGCAGAAACTCCGCTGGGGAGAAACATCAACACTTGGGATTTACAACTACCGAATACGGGGTAGAAGACCACAAACTCAACTGGGGATAGAAATCACCACAGGGAGACACCAATTCTGTTAGGGATAAAAACCACAACAACAGAAATCCACTTACAATCAGGACGAACCACAAAAGTTACCCTGTTAGGGGAAAAGAGATAGGACTTACAACTACCGAATACGAGGTAATAGCCATACTCTGGTGGGGATAACTATAAATTAGGGTTTACATCTACCGAATACGGGGTAGAAAACCAAATTTGCCGAGGAATAAAAGGTATATAACCACCAATTCCACTGAAAGGGCAAAGAAAATAGGACTTACAACTACCGGTATAAGGGTAGAGGCCCGAAAAACTCCGCTGGGGAACAACCCACTGGGAAGCACAAGACAGTTGACAAATAGCCAATTCGGGATCAATCCGAGAAGACAGACTGAATCAAGAGACGTCCTAATGAGGATGTAACTCAAATAGGAAAATCCATCCCAATATATATGTTGGGAGGAAACGGAAGAAACCGTCATCCACGAGGATATATCTCAGTGGGGAACTGCAGAAGGAAAGATAACAGACACTTTCTGCTTATGGGGTTGACTCTATATGGAGAGATTTAACACCCGATATCTGCTAGGGGAGATCTATTGGGGATCTGCACCACCATAGCAAGGAACAATCAACAAAAGATATATGGCAAGAAATGCAACATGAATATCTGAATGTTTATGAATATGCATGAATATGCGTGATTTATGTTTGATGAATGCTGACAAAACAGACATATCTAACACAAACAGGTCCAGGAATCAAACGCCCGGTACTATACTTCCAGGGGAAAAACCAACTGGCAAGTCAATCTGCGGAGATCTATAGGCCATAAAGCATAGATCTGCGGGCACTGCTGGAGAAGCAGAGGATCAGAGAAATCAGGAAACACCAAATCTCTGAGTGCTGGATCAGCAAACAACCCAATCAGGGTACAGAAAGTCACAACGGGCAAAACAGCCACCAAGACGAATCTGTTGGGGAACAAGAGAAAATCTCGAAGATCCGCAGGGGATCTCAGCATCAACTGAGAAACAAAGAGCTTTGCAACTTCAAACAACTCCGGGGAACAACCCACTGGGAGAACAACATCATCCAAGTAGAATCCAACTGCATAAGCAACTCTACTGGGGAAAACTGCTGCTGGAGAAAACTGAGTCTTCAACAACACTCTGCTTGCAACTATGCTGGGGAACAACCCCATCACAAGATCTGGAGAAAGAAGATACAACCAAGCCAGGAATATGAACCAAATGTCTTACCTGTTGGAGATCATGCCACCCTTGGGAGAGCACTGAGATATTCTTGAGTATCCTTTCAACCTTGTGGATATTCACTTTGTTTAAAAACAGCAAATTTTGAAAAATTTGATTTGTTTAAAAAAACAATGATATTTTATCAATTAAAACATGCAAAACATTTGTTGAATTGAAACAAATAAGAGTGCAAATAATTGGATAAAAGCTCAAATTCATTTGATGGAATGGTAGCCTACAAATGGCAAGACTCCATAGATCGGTACAAATTTGAAATCAGTGATATATATTGGAAGAGGGCTACATTGAACATAATGATCCTTTCTCTACCAATTTGAATCTCGATGTATTCGAAGCTTCAGTTTGACGACGAATCGAGAATCCTCTGACGAAATGACAGCTGTGGAACAGAAAGTCTTGTCAGATGCAGTTACTTGCCAAATCCCTATTTTTGCCTAGATTGCCCCAGGGTGAGGTACTCAATCTAGCGGGATGCAAATATTCTCTTTTTTTTTCAAGTCTCTAATTTTTGCCTGGATTACCCTTGCGGGTTCTCCACCGAGACGCTCATTTTTGCCTAAGCCGCCCTTTCGGGTTTTCAACTTAGCGAGCTATTCTGTTTTTCATTTGCATATACTTTTTTTTTCTAGGCGAAGTATTTCTTGACTGCATCTGAATTCACAGGACGAGTGAAATCCTCCCCATCCATTGTTGTAAGCATCAAAGCACCGCCTGAAAAGGCTCTCTTAACAACATATGGACCCTCATAGTTTGGAGTCCACTTGCCCCTGGAATCGGGCGCAAAAGACAAAACTTTCTTGAGCACAAGGTCACCTTCTCGGAACACACGAGGCTTGACCTTCTTATCGAATGCTTTCTTCATTCTCTGTTGATATAACTGACCATGACACATGGCAGTTAATTGCTTCTCTTCAATCAAATTCAATTGGTCGTAACGACTCTGAATCCATTCAGCATCAGTCAACTTGGCTTCCATCAAGACTCTCATTGATGGGATCTCCACCTCTACTGGGAGAACAGCCTCCATGTCGTAAACAAGAGAGAAAGGGGTTGCCCCTGTTGAAGTGCGTACAGATGTACGATATCCATGCAAAGCAAATGGCAGTATCTCATGCCAATCTTTGTACGTGACAGTTATCTTCTGGATAATCTTCTTGATATTCTTATTAGCAGCTTCAACAGCCCCATTCATCTTAGGTCTGTAGGGAGAGGAATTATGGTGTGCAATCTTGAATTCAGTGCACAACTCATCCATCATCTTATTATTCAGATTGGATCCATTATCAGTAATGATCCTCTCTGGCACACCATAACGGCAAATCAGCTGGTTCTTGATAAACTTCACAACCACCTGCCTAGTCACACTTGCGTATGAAGCGGCTTCGACCCATTTGGTGAAGTAATCAATTGCTACGAGAATAAACCGGTGTCCGTTGGACGCTTTCGGCTCAATCATGCCGATCATGTCGATTCCCCACATGGAGAAAGGCCATGGTGACGAAATCACATTCAGAAGTGTCGGAGGAATATGAATCTTATCTGCATAAATTTGACACTTGTGACATTTCTTCACATACTTGCAACAGTCAGACTCCATTGTCAGCCAATAGTAGCCTGCTCTCAATATCTTCTTAGCCATGGCATGTCCATTGGAGTGAGTACCAAATGAATCCTCATGGACCTCAGTCATCAACAGGTTTGCTTCGTGTCTATCCACGTATCTGAGCAAAACCATATCAAAATTTCTCTTATACAGCACTTCACCACTGAGGTAGAAACTGCCTGACAACCTTCTCAACGTTTTCCTATCTTTCACAGATCCCCCAGGCGGGTAGACCTGGTTCTGGAGGAAATTCTTGACATCAAAATACCAAGGCTTGTCATCTTTCACTTCTTCGATTGCAAATACGTGAGCTGGTCTGTCCAAGCGCATCACAGTAATATTGGGGACATCATTCCACCGTCTGACCACAATCATGGAAGCAAGCGTAGCAAGAGCATCTGCCATCCGATTATCCTCTCGAGGAATATGATAAAATTCAACTTCTGTGAAGAATGTTGAAATTCTCCTTGCATAATCTCTATATGGAATGAGACCAGGTTGATTCGTCTCCCATTCTCCCTTGATCTGATTAACAACCAGGGCCAAATCACCATACACATCTAGATACTTGACTCTCAAATCAATGCATTCTTCAAGTCCCATAATACAGGCTTCATATTCTGCCATATTATTCGTGCATTTGAAAGTTAGCCTTGCTGTAAACGAAATGTGTGAACCTTGAGGAGTAATGATCACTGCCCCAATTCCATTTCCATATTGATTAACAGCGCCATCAAACACCATCGTCCATCTGGAACCAGGTTCCGGACCTTCATCAAGTGTAGGCTCATCGCAATCTTTCATCTTCAAATACAGAATTTCCTCATCAGGGAAGTCATACTGGACAGACTGATGATCTTCGATCGGCTGGTGCGCTAAATGGTCAGCCAAGATACTACCTTTGATAGCTTTTTGAGCTCGATACTCAATATCATACTCAGACAACAGCATCTGCCAACGGGCAATCCTCTCAGTTAAAGCAGGCTTCTCGAAGATATACTTAATCGGATCCATTCTGGATATCAACCAAGTTGTATGATTTATCATGTACTGACGCAAACGCTTAGCAGCCCAAGCCAAAGCACAGCACGTCTTCTCAAGCATGGAGTACCGAGACTCACAATCAGTAAACTTCTTACTGAGGTAGTATATAGAAAATTCCTTCTTCCCTGATTCATCTTGTTGACCGAGTACACAACCCATCGAGTCTTCAAGAACTGTCAAATACATAATCAGAGGTCTTCCTTCCACAGGCGGAGACAAGATCGGAGGTTCAGACAGATATTCTTTGATACTGTCGAAAGCTTTCTGGCAATCCTCGGTCCAATCATGAGACTGATCTTTCCGGAGGAGCTTGAATATCGGCGCACATGTGGCAGTCATGTGGGATATAAATCTGGAAATGTAGTTCAAGCGGCCAAGAAAACCTCGGACTTGCTTCTCAGTTTTGGGTGCAGGCATCTCTTGTATTGCTTTGACCTTTGCAGGATCAACCTCAATACCTCTTTCACTTACCACAAAACCCAACAATTTTCCAGAACGGACTCCAAATGTACATTTGTTCGGATTCAGGCGAAGTTTAAACTTCCTCAAACGCTGAAAAAGCTTCAACAAATGCTCAATATGCTCAACTTCCGTTCGGGACTTAGCAATCATATCATCAACATAGACCTCTATCTCCTTGTGCATCATATCATGAAACAAGGTAGTCATAGCTCATTGATACGTGGCTCCGGCGTTCTTCAAACCGAAAAGGCATCACTCGGTAACAGAATGTTCCCCAAGGTGTGATGAATGTTGTCTTCTCCATATCCTCTGGTGCCATCTTGATTTGATTATATCCGGAAAATCCGTCCATAAAGGAAAAGACTTTGAATTTAGCTGTATTGTCTACCAACATGTCAATGTGTGGTAGAGGAAAATCGTCTTTCGGGCTAGCCTTATTCAGATCTCTATAATCAACGCACATACGGACTTTTCCGTCCTTCTTAGGAACAGGCACAATATTGGCCACCCATTAAGGATATGTAGAAGTCACCAGAAACCCCGCATCAATTTGCTTCTGAACTTCCTCTTTGATCTTCACTGCCATATCTGGATGAGTTCTTCTGAGCTTCTGCTTCACAGGCACACACTCAGGCTTTAAAGGCAGGAAATGTTGCACAATATCTGTATCTAAACCCGGCATGTCTTCATAGGACCAAGCAAAGATATCTGAATATTCTCGTAGCAAACTGATCAAATCTTCCTTGACAGACCCTTCAAGAAGTGCCCCAATCTTCACCAGACGAACACAATCCTCAGACCCCAAGTTGACTGTTTCCAAGTCTTCGAGATGCGGCTGAATGATCTTCTCTTCATGCTCAAGGAGACGGGTAATCTCATCAGGAATCCCCTCAACGTCATCTTCCTCTGCCTCAAATACAGGGAATTCAAAATTGGGAGATGGCGTTGGATCATTATGTTCAATGGGTTTTAGGATCAACCTGCATAATGATTTTGGTTAATGAAAAACTTTTAGCATTTAAACAAGCAAACCATTATGCAGATGAAAAAGATTGTTTTTATTCTTGTTTTTTATGGGTTTTTTGTGATCACTGATTTCATGCAAAAAAGCATAAAATGAAAACAAAGGAAAAAAAAATGTTTAACAATGCATTAATTGAATGAAAACATCATTGTATATATGCTTTGCCAACAATGTCATCACTTCTCCTTTTGGCATGGGAGAAGGGTTTTAAACAAAGTGAACAATTACTCTGATCTATGGATGACCGTAGGAACATCTACAGCGACCCAATTGTGGCAAACACCACCAGGAATAACGAAGTTGTTCACGTCTTCTGCATCCTCTTCCAAGATAGCTGCAGCTTCCTCCTCAGGTTGATCATCATGGATGAATCCTCCACTTGTGAACAAACCTTGCTCATTACATGCCCCAGAACAGTAGCCAATGCCAGCCCGGGATCTATTGTCTTCAAGTTCAATCACCTTCCCTAATCCAGCAACTGCACCACATTCGATGGCCAGCTTTGCATCACGGTAGGAAGTGAATGAAGGAGACTTCTTCTCGATTGGTTCATCAATAGATAAAGCTTGGAACGGAGTTCCAACTTCGTCCTCAGCGTCAATGTACGAGAAAGAAGACAAATGGCTAACCAGGAGAGCCTTTTCTCCCCCTACCACAACCAGTTTCTTATTTTTGACAAATTTCAACTTTTGGTGTAGGGTGGATGTCACGGCGCCAGCCTCGTGAATCCACGGTCTGCCTAAGAGACAGCTATAAGATGGGTGGATATCCATTACCTGGAAGGTAACTTGGAAATCACTTGGTCCGATTTTGATTGGGAGATCAACTTCCCCAATCACGGTCTTACGCGACCCATCGAATGCTTTCACAACAACCCCACTCTGCCTCATGGGAGGCCCTTGATATGACAATCTGGAGAGTGTGGTTTTTGGCAATACATTTAGAGAAGATACAGTGTCCACCAGCACATTGGACATTGCATCAGATTTGCAATTCATGGAGATATGTAAAGCCATGTTGTGGTCTCTTCCCTCCTCAGGGAGATCAGCGTCACAAAAGCTCAAAGTGTTGCAAGCGGTAATGTTTGCAACAATACTATCAAATTGCTCAATGGTGACGTCGTGATCAACATACGCCAAATCCAAGACTTTCTGCAGAGCCTCCCTATGGGGTTTTGAATTCAGCAGCAGAGAAAGAATGGAAATCTTGGATGGCGTTTGTAGAAGCTGGTCTACAACGTTGTACTCACTCTTTCTGATGAGCCTTAGCATCTCATCAGATTCTTCATCTACAATGCCCCTCGGGCCAACTAAAGAGGTAGGAGTTTTTTGTACAGAGGAGGATAGTTTGGCAACATCACGTGCCGGATTCTGAATATTAACAGCGGTCCCAACCGGACGCTCAACCGTATCAGAAGCAACAGCCTTAGGAGGCGCAGAAAACACACGACCACTTCGGGTCAAGCCACTTACATCAGCGACGTTGGTCACAGAAGTTGAAGGTAAAGGCACTTCTACCCCATCTTGCACAGCAACAGGGTTGTATCTGAATGGTACGGCTCTGTCTAAAGAGTAAGGCACAGGGCCTGCAGGTTTAATGACCAAAGAAGGGGAAGCCTTCGGCTTGCTGCTATTGTAACGAATAACAACAGGCTCGGGCAGCTTGAACACTGGTGAAATCACATTCACCTCAGGCTCGTCTTTATCAACATTGCGATTCTGCAGAATCTCAATGGTACCCTCATTCAACAACTTTTGGAGTTCTCTTCGTACTTGATCGCAACCCAAGCGGTTAACCGAGCAGACGCGGCACTTGTCGTGGTTATGCTCTAAGTAGCTGTACTGACACAGCAAACGATGTAGTTCAACCAACGACTGCCTAATGTGGCTTACATATCTGACCTTGTACTTCCCAAGGCATTCCTGAACCATATTAACTGATTTCCCATGCGCAGGCAATGGGTTCTTGGTGACATTCGGGCCTGAATCTTCAAAACTCAAGATTCCACATCTCATAAGGTCTTGAACCTTAGTCTTGAGTGGGTAGCAATTCTCGATGTTATGACCTGGAGCACCGGAATGGTAAACACAATGCTGATCTGGTTTGTACCACCATTGTGGATTTGCAGGAATAGCCGGAGGATCCCTGGGAGAAACCAATTTCCTTTCCAACAAAGAAGGATAAAGCTCTGCATATGTCATAGGAATTGGATCGAAGCTGATCTTCTTCCTATCATAACTCAAGTTAGCTTGATTGGTTGTACTGCCACGAGGCTGGTAAGCCTGTTACTGTGGACGATGTTGTTGCTGATACTGAGGTTGTTGATATTGTTGCTGATGCTGATATTGCTGATGTTGCTGAGCATTGTCTTTAAAGACAGGTGCTATATGAGCCACCTGGTGCTGATGACCGGCACGGCGTGCAGGCTTCCTCTGAGCAGAGGGTCTTCTGTGCGTGGGATGGGATTGCACAGCATGTGCTTCCCCATCCTTCCTCTTAAACGCCCCATATCGTTTAGAAGAAGAGCTCTCATCCTTCGCCAATCGTCCTTCACGGACACCTTCCTCAAGACGCATCCCCATGTTCACCATCTCGGTGAAATCAGAGGGAGCGCTGGCTACCATCCGCTCGTAATAGAATGAGCCAAGAGTCTTCAAAAAGATCTTGGTCATTTCTTTCTCCTCCAGCGGTGGAGTAATCTGAGCTGCCAGCTCTCGCCATCTCTGGGCGTACTCCTTGAAAGTTTCCTTGTCCTTCTGTGACATGGACCTGACTTGATCTCGGTCAGGCGCCATATCGACGTTATATTTATACTGCTTGACGAAAGCTTCGCCAAGGTCGTTGAAGGATCTGATATTGGCACTGTCTAAGCTCATGTACCATCTGAGCGCGGCACCAGACAGACTGTCTTGGAAATAATGAATCAGAAGCTGATCATTATCAGTCTGGGTAGACATCTTCCTGGCGTACATGACCAGGTGAGCGAGTGGACAGGTGTTCCCTTTATACTTTTCAAAGTCAGGTACTTTGAATTTAATCGGTATCTTCACACCGGGAACAAGGCATAACTCGGCAGCAGACTTGCCGAACAAATCTTTACCTCGAAGAGTCTTCAACTCCTTTCTCAGCTCAAGGAATTAGTCGTTCATGGCGTCCATCTTTTCATAAACGTCCGAGCCCTCAGACGGCTCGGAGTGATAGATGGTGTCGTCTACCCTTGGCATGGTATGCACGACAGGAGGAGCGGCGACAGGGACCGGGCTAGATGCCGGCATATGAGCGAAAGTTGGAGCAGGCCGATCAGGCATAAAGCCTGGAGGCATCCCCCAAGGGAACCCGACTGGCATAGCATTGGGCACTTGATGAGCACTGACTGGCACAGTCGAAGTGAAGACTTCTGAGATGACCGTCCTCTGGACAGGAGTTGCAGGCGGTTGAGCAGGTTGATTTTGAGCAGCGAGGAGTTGCTCCATCAAAGCCACAAGTCTGGCGACCTCTTCCTTCAGTTCTCTGTTCTCTTGTTCTAGCTGCTCCATGACTCTCGCAGAATTGACTCAAGTATAATACCGGTGAGTCAGCTTGTCTTCAAAATAAATGAAGAACAAAGATTTAGGACAAGAAGACCAGAAACAAAGGGTACCTGCTTATGCAAAAATGATGCATGAAATGCTTGTGCAGATGCTTTATTTATTTTCAAGGAACCCTTAGGGTATTATTTGCAATATTTTGAACGGTTTAAGCATTTTAATTTCTCACGGAAAATATTTCATTCAGTATATTGAGACAAAGAAGTACAACATTTTTTATCATTACAAAGAGAAAAGGGAAATAAACATCCTATGGATCCCTAGAAGCTCGGGATGCTGGAAGACGAGAAGTACACAGCTTCTTGATCTCTCTCTCATAGGCCGCTTCCATGTCTGCTTTCTCCTTTGCAAGTCGATCATATCTCCTCTTCCAGAATTTGGAAGACTGAGGAAGCAGAGAGGTCCAAGTGTCGTTCGGGTCGTCGATCACTCGATGCTCGAGGAACTCAATCATAGCGTCCTTCTCCTTAAGCTGCTGAAGCAATTCCTCTCTTTCACGGATCCAAGCACGTGAAAGGTCTTCTTCTCTCAACTCCTCTACACGTTGGGTAGGGAGGGTTGAAGGCCCAGCCACATCCAACGGTGTAGGTCTCGGATGATCATATGGCATCAAGTACACAGCAGCTCTCTGTCTGACCCAAGAGGTGTATGGCTCCAAAGCAATGCAGTTCTTTGGACCCAACTCGTTCCTACTCTTCTTGTGAATACTGCGCCAAGCACGGACAAATCTGGCTTTCAGGCCTTGGGGATCTTTACCCTCCTTAAAGAACACACCTTCTAACAGAATGTTATGAGGTTTATCCTTTAGGGGGAACCCAAGCTGACGTCGTGCGAGAATGGGATTGTAGCTGATCCCACCACATGTGCCAAGAAGAGGCACATTAGGGAATTCACCACAATAGTCAATGATCTGGACGGTATCATACACGCGATCATACCAAGTGATATCATCATTGGTGAGAGACATAAGTCTCTGAGACCACCGTAGACATCCCTTGTTCTCCTTGAAAGCAACTGTCTGCGGCAAGTGCGAAATAAACCACTTGTATAGCAAAGGTAGACAGCAGACAATAACTCCTCCACCCTTTGCATTCCTCAGATGCAAAGAGACATAGGCATCGCCCAACAGAGTCGGAACGGGATTAAGAACTGAGAAGATCCTAATGGCGTTCATGTCCACGAACTTGTCGAAATTGGGAAACAACACCAATTCATAGATGAGCAGCACAAACAAAGCCTCAAAGGCATCCTCACTCATGGCCTTCCCATAAAAGGTAGCTTGAGCAACGAGGAACTCGGAAGGAAAACCCTGAATTCCGCCTTTGGAAGTCAGATTAGCCCTAATCAAATCTTCATCTATGTGCAACAAACTGGCAATCTCTCGAGCAGTCGGAATACTCTCTAGGCCACTGAACGGCACTTGATCCAGAATCGGAATCCCAATGAGATGAGAATACTCCTTCAAGGTAGGCAACAACTGGAAGTCCGGGAAAGAGAAGCAGTGATACAGCGGATCATAAAACTGCGCCAGAGTACTCATCAGCCCTTCGTCAACCTGAGTAGTCAGCAGGGGCAGAAGCTTCCCATAGCGAGCTTTGAAACCCAAGGGATCTAATACATAAGATATCAGATTCCTTAACTCTTTTACATCGGGCTATTTAAAGCTGTACTTCTTCGTATGCCTTTTTGGTCTTTCCATGTCTGAAAATTTTGCAAATAAACCCTTTTAAGTTCCTTGAAAATTTTCTTTTTTCTGATGACATGAAGTGCAGATGAATGCATGCATGCATGAATGCAACAATCACACTCAAGGATCAAACAAGTCACACCAAACAAAGGTCATGGGAAAGCTCATTATATCCCTAATATCAATCATCCATTTTGGTGGATTTAGGTTTTCACCTTATCGACACCCAAGTTCCATTGATATTAACGGTACATGAACCGGCTCGAACATCCTTAATATCAACCATCCTTTTGGGGGATTTAGGTTTTATACCTGATCAACGCCCAGGTTCCATTGATATTAAGGTTGTCTGAACGACTCAACCACGAATCACGGGTTTGCTGAGAGTCACGAGCATGGAGTCTCGGTTAAGAACCACCCAAAGGGAGTGTACTAGGGTTTAAACCTGCCAGACATGTTCTACCAGAGGTTCCCATAATCATCGTTCCATCTTTCGAATATTATCGGAGGAACGAATACTCGTATTCCAAAAATATTCTCAAGAGAAACTCTTATGAGTGTAGTATCGCGTAACAATCGCATCAGAACTTACATCTGAACGACCTCCGCACTACGTCCTAAAAATATAGCCAAGATGGGTTTGGTAAACTACGGTCCTTGGCTTCTGCGGCACATGATTGAAAGAATAATGCCTAACCACAAATAACTTGTGTGACATTATTAATCCAACATGACCTCCACCAAGTGAATGGGCTCGCAAGTCAACTGGCTAAGGAATACTCCACACCAGTCAACAAGACTATGCCATTCTCCTATCCTAGAGTGCACTCGAGTTCGGGTATAGAACTCATCTCACAGATCACCAAAGCAAACAGCAATTGTATATCAAGCAATTCAAACATTACAATCAATACAGTTATCCCAAATTGTACAAAAATATGTCATATAACAAATAACAATATATCACACAACAAGGGTGAAAAGTAGGCAATGCCACCAAGGATATGAATCCCCAGTAGAGTCGCCACTTTTCTGTAGCGGTGTATTCGTCGCTATATGATTTATTAATTAAACCATAAGCAAAGCATACAATGAATCGAGTCGCCACCGCACTTTTATTTATCCAAAGGACTGGCTAAAAAGCGAACAAAAGCCTAAGAAGTTTTACACATAGAAAACTAATGAAAAGATCAGAGAGTCTGGGTAAGGGGTAAATCACGCAATGGGAAGGTGTTAGGCACCCATCACGTCCTAGGTACTCCTAGGGAGCCCTTTTCACACTTGTTGTACTAAAATTGTTATTTGTTATGAAATATTTATTGTGCAAACATGAATGGGATGATGAGAAAAGAATATACAATTTTTATTGTTTTTGTGTTCGAACGGATGAACCCGTTGCCTACGTACCTTCCATCAAAGGTAAGGATCAAAACGCCGTAGTTCGGCTAAAAGATTTCCAAAAGTTAGTGGATTCAATTTTAAACACAAGCCCTAAGGTCTTACGTTATCCACGGGAGAAAACTCAACCTTATACAAACAACGAGTCCACCATGTGAGAAAAGCTTCAACTTGCTAGTGAGGGGTTAACCCTATAATAAGCAAGGAAGACTTACAATTCAATCAACTAAGGACAAATAGGTGAGATTAACATCAACCAACTAGGATAAATCAAACCTACGGCTAATGTATGAAAGCTTAACAAGAATGGACAAAGCCACAAAACAATTGAATGGGTGAAGTTAATTGATTATGATTATTCACAAAAGGAGGGTCAAAGTATGATTAAGATTGATTCAAAAGAAGTATTATGAAATGGAGTTTGAAAAAGTCAAGGACTTGGGGTCCAGGTTTTTAATTTGAAAGCATGAAGATGTTTGCACAATATTTATCTCAAGTTTTGAAAGTAATGTGTGAAAAGGTTTAGGACAAAATGGATGAATGGATGAAGATGGAGTGTAAAACTTCCTAGAAGGTTCACCTCTTGAAATCATATAGAAGATGACTCAAGTGTGTCCTTTGGAATAGGCAATGAGCAATAACAAACAAGCAAAGCAAAGGAAGAAAGTCAACAAAAGCGGATACCGGATGCCAATCACTGGACTTATACCAATCTCCTAAAACAGAACTGGATATCAGAGGCCACTCTATGGACTTATACCAATCTCCTCAACAAAGAAATAAAAAGTGGATACCGGATGCCAATCTATCTGGGCTTATACCAATCTCCAACAAAACAAAGCAAACACTTGGATGTCAGATGCCAATCTATCTGGGCTTACTCTAACCTCCAACATATGATCATGGGAAAACAAATGCCAAATTACATGGACTTACAATTGCATCCTCACATAAATCAAACAAATGCATCAAGCAAAGAGGAGATGAGTGGCCAATGAAATGGTCTTATACTCACTTCCATATCATAGGAACAATGGCCAATGAATGGTCTTACAATTGTCCTCAATGGGCAATCAACAAAGATATGTCACAAAGACAAATGAAATGATCATGCACTAATGAGCAATAAATGATGATAAATGCACAAGGCAAGCAAGAAGACATGTACAAATGAACTAAGTAATCAATCAACCAAAGTCATTCAGCACACTCTATAACCAAACAATTAGGCTCATACAAAGGGTAGGCATTGAAGCCAACTGGAATAGGGTTAAAGGTGCTCTTAACCTTGACATTGAGAGCCAAGGTGAAGCAGATGAAAGGATATGAGGGGTGTGCCTCATGCTCTTATCCCTGGTCAGGGAGAGCTTTGAATATCAGAAGGTGTGGGAGTTCAGAAAGTAGGAACTCTCTCCACAGATTAGACTCTATAGATCTTGGGTTTTTACTCACTATGCATCAACACAAGTAGTGTGAGCAAGGTGAGTGACTCACAGAATAGTAGGAGATAGGCTACATATCTCTTTTGTCTACCAATTGCCTTATTCAAAGGACTTTTCCTGCTTGGGACAAAAGTAAACAAGCACAAACATTGCCTCTTAAGGAGGACTTCAGACAGTTGCCTGGCCAAGTAACAGGCCAGGTCTTCCAGACTACATGAAGAAAAAGGATTCTACCTCAATGCAAATTCTATCAAGCAAAGCAATGCAAGTTCTCAAAGAACTATTAGCAACTAATGGTACCTGAAATCAATCAAGTAAAATCAGTATACAACTCAAATTCAAAACCAATATAAGATAAGGATCAACACAATCAGTCAAATGTGCAATGCACAAAGCTCAAAGCATATGAGCTAGGCATCCTATAAAACAAACAAGTTAGTTCATGATAATCAATCAAACTCAAACAACTTGCATTAATCTCCTTGAAGCATTTGCTTCTTAACCTGAAAAACCAAACTCAAACATGAGCAACAAGACCACTAGGACAAGCCTAGGGTCAAAAGGAGATAAGAAATCCAAAACAGCAAGTGAAAGCTATCCAAAATCAAGTTCAAACAATTAAGAAACAAACCCAAGTGGTTTCATGTTCATATCATTCATCATTATCATTTCACAAACAAATTAGGTCAAAGCATGTCATATAGAACCTCAAAGAAGTCAACAGAATGATTCAACTCAAATCTAATCACAAACATTTCAATAAATCCTCAAATAATTCATGATCAAACATCATCCATAACATGATAAGCATACCAAATTTCAGCTCATTTGGATCAAGGTAAGTAGGTCAATGAAAATCAGAAAGTCAAAGCAAGTTCAAGCAAACTCATACCAAGCATCAAAACATGCACCAACTTCAATTAATCATAAAACAGTGACAACATATGATAAATGAATGGGACTAAAACCATGATAAACTTCAGGATGTCTACATTACTCATGTCAAATTTCAAGTCCATCCAATTAAGCATTAGAATTTCACAAACCAAATACAAACATGTATCACAAAAAGTCAACAAATGACCAAACAGGGGAGACAATTCCAATCAAATAGGAAATGCCATCAATAATTCCAGAAAAATTCACATGTATTCTCAACATCCACAAGTATATTCATGCAAAAATCCAGACCATTTTGAGTTCAATAAGCATGGTAATTAAAATCATGAAGTTGGACATGAATGGTGTGACACAAATTGTCACACCTCTATTCAAAAATCATATCTCACCAACCAGCAATGATAAATTCACAAACTCTACACCAAAATCACCATGAACATGTCTAGTTTAAGCACAAACAATTTCAGAGGCATTGGATTAAGTATCATCATTTCATAAGCAAAATGGCATGGCATACACAAAATGGACACACATGAACAAACCCTAGCACATTTAAAAATCCACACGTGCAAAAAATCTGGAAAAATCACCATAATAAACTAGAGATCATGAGGAGCATTTCACAAAAAATCCCATCAAATTTGGATACATATTGAAGAACTTATGAATTTTTGAAGATTGGCATACAAAATGAAATAAATATTGAAATAAGAAAATGATTTAATGAAATAATTAAACGGAAATGGCAATTTGGTAAATAGTTGGTCCCTTAAGTGAAACGCTGCGTTTCACTTAAGGATGTGTCGTGTGCTGATTGGTGCATGGCAATGGAACAGTGGATTCACATGCAGACAAAAGCTCCAGCAGCCAAAACACGACCTGGGTTTAAGAAATTTTAGGGTTTCTGCTACTGTTCATCGTGTTCATCAATCGTGATGAACTTTTTTCCCAGAATTTGGAAACAAATATACCATTCAAATCATCTAACAGTGTACATCACAAATCCAACCTTGATTTTCATTAATTCGAGCTAACAAGAAAGAAATAAGTAAGAACAACATTTGACCAACAAACTTTAAATCCATGTTTCTCTCTCAATACACAACCATTTCTCACGATTCAAAGTTCAATATAATCAGCATGGGAGGATCTTTAATAAGCATAGCATGATTTCAGGAATGGTGTGATTCGAATTTTACCTGATTTTGAAGAGCAGTAATGATTCGTGGTTCTTTGGCTGTGTATGCACGAAACAGATGTTCCCTCAAGCTTCAGTAGGTGTATGGATGGTGAATCGTGGCTCAAACTTGCTGGGTTGTGTTCAAATCGAAAACTTCCATGTGAGGTGCTTCTTCCAACAGTCCACGAAACAGCTCTACAGTTGGGAGATGATGCTTGCAAAAGCTTCAGAAATGATGGTAGGTGATGCACCAATGAGCAAGGCACGAATTCTTTTGACAATTTTTCAGAAAAGTTCCAATGAAGAAATGAGAGTTCTTGAGAGAAAATGAATTCAGATCTCCTTTTGGTGAATAGTGGCTAGGGTTTTTCAATCAGAAATGAGCCATATATACTCTGATTAATGAAGCTTAAGTTTGGTTAATGAAGTGGTAATTGAATTTAACTTAAATGAAGTGTTTTGGTTAATTGGTGAAATTCACTCAAATAGCATGTGCATGGCACTACAGTGCGAAAAATGGGCCTAAACCATCTCCAAATGTGATTTCTGAACATTGGCAATTGGTAGAACATGTGGACAATGATTAATTTGAAAGTTCATTTTTCACCCCTCTCTTTTTTAATTCAATGCACTTGAAAAAGGCCATTTTGATTGGAAGATTTTTGGTGAAATGTGATGAAGGATTTGGATAGAGCATATCAAATGTGACTTGTAGCAAAAAACCTCACTCAATTTGGCCAAATGGTTTGGAAGTTATCTCACTTTGAAGTTCAAAAATTCTTGAGAATGATTTGATCATAACTTGCCAACCACACATGAGAAATGAGTGTTCTAGGACTTTTTGAAAATGGGAGAACAAGATATTCAACTTTCATGTTGGACAAAAATTCATTTGAAGCTTGTATGATGAAGTAATGTTGAGGAGAAAAACTTTCCATTTTTAGCAAATTCCAATTACAGGTCAACTTACTATTTTTGGAAATTTCTTGTCTGACCCCAAATTCTTCACTGATGATGTTTGACATGTTATATGAGGCTTATATGGACATGAATGAGACCTCTCAGACCAATTCCCACCATCAAATCACTGATTAAATGCACAGTTGACCACAGTTGACTTTGCTAGGGTTTTGGTTGACTGAACCATGTTCTGATGAATTCCAAGCCCCTACCACTTGAGATCTTGATTCAAAATGATTTCACAACTCATATGAACTCTTGATGAATGATCATGGTGCCCAAATTCTTCAAGAATGGCCACCATCCACTGCTCAATGACTGTTTTGACTGATTTGACCTAGCTGGCTTCATCTGCAAGTAGCATGGTTAGATGACAATATTTTGTACTTTTGGTTAATAGACAGATGAAAAGCAATGATATACAAATGCAATACATGCTTGGTGATCAAGAACCACACTCACAAGATAACCCACCCACTAGGAGGGAAGCAAAGGTGCACAAAGATCCTTGAGGCAATGATATGGTATGATATGATGCCATGAGGGATCTTAGGGCAAAATTGGGGTCTTACAATGATCTACAGGTTTTTTATCCTTAGTACACTCCTTTGGGATGGTTCTTAACCCAACTCCATGCTCGTGACTCACAACAAACCCTTTGATTCTTGGTTGATCCAATCAAGTCTTGTCAATATCAATTGAACTTGGGTGTTGATAAGGTGAAAATCATAATACACCAAAATGGATGATTGATCTTGATGATGACTTGATCCATCCCCTGACCTCTGTTTGTGTTTGCCTTGTGTGTGATCCCTTGTGTGTGATTTTTGCACTCATGCATTCATGCGCATCATAACATTCATCACAGAAAAGTAAATTTCAAGGAACTAAGGTCTTATTTGAAAATACTTTCAGACCATGGATTGTGGACGAAGGAACACTAAGAAGTACAGTTTCAGATGTTCTGGTTTGAAAGAGCTAAGGGAGTTGTCATCTTTTGTATTAGATCCCTTAGAATTCAAGCAACATCATGGGAAGCTCTTATATGTGTTATCTGCTGATGTGGTTGAAGGACTTCTGAGTGTTTTGGTTCAGTTCTATGATCCTCTTTATCGGTGTTTCACTTTTCCAGATTACCAGCTTGTGCCTACATTGGAGGAGTATGCTCATCTCTTAGGTATACCCGTATCTGACAAAGTACCTTTTAGTGGATTAAAGGAGATTCCCAGATCTCATGTCATAGTTGAAGCTCTTCATCTGAAGAAATCTGAGATTGATGCTCATTTGGTGAAGAAAGGAGGTATACTTGGGTTGACTTCTGAGTTCCTCATTGGAAAAGCTACTGTCTTTTCTCAAGCCGTTAGTATGGATGCTTTTGAAGACATCTTTGTATTGCTCATCTATGGTTTAGACTTGTTCTCTAACATTGACAGATTTGTTGATGTTAACTCCATTGGAATATTCTTGATAGGGAATCATGTTTCTACTCTGTTGGGTGACATGTATTTCTCTTTGCATTTGAGGAATTCTAAAGCAGGTGGAACTATTGTATGATGTGTTCCTCTTATGTACAAGTGGTTTATTTCGCACTTGCCTCAGACGCCTGCTTTTTTGGAGAACAAACAATGTCTACGGTGGTCTCAGAGACTTATGTCTCTCACTAATGATGATATTGTTTGGTATGATTCTGCATTGAGTAGCTTGGACATTATTGATATGTGTGGTGAGTTCTCTAATGTGCCTCTCATTGGTATACAAGGAGGAATCAACTACAACCCTGCTTTGGCTCGTCGTCAACTTGGGTTCCCCTTGAGAGATAAACCTAATAACACTCAGTTAGAAGGTCTATTTTATCAAGAGAGTAAAGATCCCCAACACTTGAAGAAAAGGATGATACATGCTTGGCATAATGTGCATAGGAAAGGAAGATCTGAGCTTAGTCCATACAACTGTGTAGCTTTGGAAGCTTACAATATTTGGATGAAGAAGAGAGCTTTGGAGCTCAAGATGTCGTACGCTTGTGAAAGACCTATGTATGTGGTTATGACTGAGCCATCAACTCTCCCTAACCAAGATGTAGCGGAGTTGGAAGACGCACTTGCCAAGATGAAACAAGAAAGAGATACGTGGGAAGAGCGGTTCCATGCATTGAGCCGAAAGCATGAAAAGTTGCAGCTTGAGTAGAAAGACAAATACGCACTTATCGAGATTCTTGAAGACCGAGCAGTGAAGAGACAGAGAGAGCCAGATGATTTATCTTCCTCTAGTATGCCTCGGCCTTCCGGTGCTTAGAAGAAGATTGTTGATCAGTTAGTTCTTGAGAAGGCTCAGATGAAGACATCCTTTGAGTCCGAGATTCGACACATCCGAAGGAAGTATGCACCCATAGACAGATCATCTGATGCAGTTTCTAGGGATCCTTAGGATGACATTTTCCTTTTCTCTTATATTTGTACTTTGGTTTCTGAAATTGTACTTAATGTAATCCTGCCAAATTTTAGGAATAAAAAGAGATTTTATGGTCAATCAAATTGTTGTTATTATTATTTGTATATATATTTGCAATAGGACTTCATATGTTCCTTGAAATTCAAAACAATAA
The DNA here is from genome assembly GCF_024323335.1 of Lathyrus oleraceus. Classification (NCBI taxonomy): domain Eukaryota; kingdom Viridiplantae; phylum Streptophyta; class Magnoliopsida; order Fabales; family Fabaceae; genus Lathyrus; species Lathyrus oleraceus. The sequence goes on from NC_066581.1 coordinate 391,619,172, forward strand.
AAAACATTGCATTTCATGCATCATTTTCATAACAGGTTTCTTCCGTCAGATGTCTTATCAATTCTTCTTATGTGCATTCAGCCAAGCTGACTCACCACTATAGCACCCGCGCTAATCAACTGAAGATAATGCAGCATCTAAAGCAAGAGAACCGAGAGCTGAAGGATGAGATCTCCAGACGTACAACGCTAATGGAGTCTGTCATTGCTGCCCAGAATCAGTCATCACCGTCTCCTATAACTCCTCCTTCTCAGAGGATCGTTATTTCTGAGATTGCTTCTACAATTATTCCTGTTACTGCTGCCAGTCAACCCATTCCTGTTATGCCTACTCAATTCCCTTGGGGAATGCCACCAAATTTTATGCCAGAAGGGTATACACCCACATTTGTTTCTTTGTCGGCATCTAGCCTGGTCATGTCAGTGCCACCTCCGGTTGTTCACACTTTTCCTCGTGTTGAAGACACTATATACCATTCTGAGCCGTCCGAGGGTTCAGATGTATACGAGAAGACAGATGAAATGAAAGATCAATACCTCGAGTTGTGCAAAGAGTTGAAGAGTCTGAGAGGGAAAGATTTATTTGGGAAGAGTGTTGTTGAACTCTGCTTGGTCCCCAATGTTAAGATCCTGGTGAAATTCAAGGTCCCAAACTTTGAAAAGTACAAAAGGAATACTTGCCCGCTAAGCCATCTTGTGATGTATTCCAGGAAAATGTCTACTCAAACTGTTAATGATCAGTTGTTGATTCACTATTTCCAAGACAGTTTAACTGGAGCTACCTTGAGGTGGTACATGGGTCTGAACAGTGCAAGCATTCATACTTTCAATGACTTAGGTGAAGCCTTTGTCAAGCAATATAAGTACAACATGGATATGGCGCCTGATAGAGATCAACTGAGGTCTATGTCTCATAAGGATAAGGAGACATTCAAAGAATAGGCCCAGAGATGGAGAGAATTGGTTGCTCAAATAAGTCCACCTCTTGAAGAGAAGGAAATGACGAAGATCTTCTTGAAGACGTTAAGTTTTTTTTATTACAAACGTATAACTGTAAGTTCCCCCAATGATTTTACCGAAATGTTAAACACGGGGATGAGGCTAGAAGAAGGAGTCCGTGAAGGACGTTTGTCTAAAGAGAAGGCATCAACTAGCAAGAAATATGGTGGGAGTTTCTCTAAGAGGAAGGAGGGAGAAGCTAATTCAGTATCGATGGGGAGGCAGAGGAGGCATCATGTTAGAAAAAGTTCTCAACCCCGTCAGCATCAACACTAAGTTTCTTCAGTAATTCCGGTTTTTTCCAATAATTCCAACAATCGATCAATTCCAATTCAGTAACAACAACATCAACAACCACAACAAAGAACCAACAGCAACAACAACAATCATCAGCAACAAAATTTTAAGAGGAAGAATGTCTCTTTTGACCCTATTCATATGACGTATGAAGAGTTGTACCCGTCTTTGGTACTCAAAAATCTAATCCAGCCAAGAAATCCTCCACAAATCCCTGAGCCACTACCATGGTGGTGCAAGTCTGATCTTCATTGTGCTTTTCACCAGGGAGCCCCTAGACATGATATAGAGAATTGCTATCCGCTGAAATATGAAGTTCAAAAGCTTGTAAGGAGTGGTATGGTGTCCTTTGAGGACAGAGCACCTAATATGAAATCTAATTCGTTGCCCGCTCATGGTAACATTTCTGTCAACATGGTGGATGGTTGTCTAGGGAATTTCTGAGTTTTTGATGTGAGACATATCCGAAGATATCTTATGGATATGCATAAGACTTTGTGTTTAATCAGTGACTATGAACATGACCATGACGGTTGTGTCATTTGCAGTGTGAACCCCCGTGGGCGTATGATTGTCAAGAGGGATATCTAGAAGTTGATGGATGAGAATGTAATCCAGATTCAACAGTCAGGGGATATGGGAGATGATGTAAATGTCATTGTACCGGTGTTCAAGACCCTTGAGCGGGTAGTCATTCAGTTTGATAGTAGCAACAACAACAATGTCAATAGATCAGTATTGTCGTTGGTTATACAGTTAGCGAGCCCTGTCCCTTATGCATCCAATAAAGTTGTTCCATATCAATAAAATGCCACTATGATTGAATATGGCCAAGAGGTTCCTCTACTAGTCATAGACTCAGTGGTGCATATCACAGATATAGAAAAGGTGACCCATAGTGGTCGTGTGTTTAGTTCAGTTTTCCCTAAGGTGGTAGAAGATGTTTTCGTGAGTAAGAAAGCAGAGATTCCTGTAGTGATTCCAAATAGTGCTCCAACGTGTCAATCTGGTGAGTCCAGCAAGTTGAAGACTAACGATGATGATGAGGTGTTAAGGTTAATCAAAAGAAGTGAATTCAATGTTGTGGAGCAGCTGCTATAGACACCGTCAAAGATCTTCGTGCTATCATTGCTAATGAATTCTGAAGTTCACAGAGAGGCATTACAGAAAGTGTTGGAATAGGCCTATGTTGAATATGACGTTATTGTGGATCAGTTTGACCATATAGTTGCCAACATAACTTCTTGTAACAATTTGAGTTTTGTGATGAAGAGCTTCCCGAGGAAGGAAGAAATCACAATTTGGCATTACATATTTCAATGAACTGTAAGGAGGACGCTATGTCCAATGTCTTGGTTGACATTGGGTCATCATTGAATGTGTTACCAAAATCAACTTTGTCTAGACTTTCTTACCAAGGCACCCCAATGAGGTATAGTGGCATAATTGTCAAAACGTTTGACGGTTATCATAAGACCGTCATTGGAGAAGTGGACCTTCCAGTTAAGATAGGTCTGAGTCATTTCCATATTTACTTTCCAAGTGATGGATATCCACCTGACCTACAACTTCTTGTTGGGAAGGCCATAGATTCATGAAGCTAGAGCAGTGGCGTCTACTCTTCACCAAAAGCTGAAATTTGTGAAGAACGGCAAGCTTGTCGTTGTTGGTGCAGAGAAGGCATTATTGGTGAGCCACTTGTCATTTTTCACGTATGTTGATGCTGAGGAGGAGGTTGGAACGTTGTTCCAAGCCTTATCTATTGTTGATGAATTAAAGAAAACCGGGGCACCCATGTCTTCTTTGAAAGATGCACAAGAGGATATTCACGCTGGCAGTATTGACAAGTGGGGTCGCGTTGTGGAGATCTGCAAGAACAAAAACAGAGCAGGGCTAGGATTTCAGTCGAGGCCATTCAACGCAAAAGCCAAAGTTATGTAACCAATTCTCCACAGTGGAGGGTTCATTCATGAGAATGATCAACACTTAACTTCCATTATTGAGGACAGTGATGATGAAGATGAAGCTTGCGCCAATTTTGTGACGCATGGCCAGATTTGCAACAACTGGGTTGCTGTTGACGTTCCTGTTGCCATTCAGCGTTCTAAGTAATTTGTTTTTTTAATTATTTTTAAGAAGAATCCTTCTCCTATGCTTAAGGGAGAAGTGAACATTGTTGGGCATTTTCCTTATTATCATCAATAAAATACAATTTTATTCATTCATATCTATGATGTTTTATTTTTACTTTTTGCTTTTTCTGAAAAAGGTAGTCACAAAAAAAAACATAAGTAAATAATAATCCTTCCATCTACATAAAATTTGTTTGCACTCCACTTCTCTAAAATCAAAATATCAAATCATTATGCGGGTTGGTTCTCAAACACATTGAATATAATGATCCTACTCCCTCTTCAAACTTTGATTTCCCTGTGTTTGAAGCAGAGGAAAAGAATGAAAATGAAGAAATATATGATGAGTTATCCCGTTTACTTGAGCATGAGGAAAAGCCATTCAACCGTTTACTTGGTCAACTTGGGTTTCTAGGATGATGTAAAGGAAGTCAAGATTGGGTCTTAGTTGTGTCCAGAAGCTAAGAAGGGGTTGATTGATCTTCTTCGAGATTATTTTGATGTGTTTGCTTGGTCCTATCAAGATATGCCTGGTCTGGATTATGAGATTGTGGAGCATAGATTGTCATTGAAGCCAGAATGCCCGCTGGTCAAGCAGAAATTGAGAAGAACTCATTTTGATATGGCAGTAAAAATCAAAGAGGAAGTATATAAGCAAATTAATATTGGTTTTCTTGTTACCTCTGAATATCCGCAATGGGTGGCCAACATTGAGCCTGTTCCAAAGAAAGATGGAAAAGTCCGCATGTGTGTTGATTATAGAGATTTGAATAAAGCCAGTCTAAAAGATGATTTCCCCATGCCACACATTAATATCTTGGTAGACAATACAGCTAAATTCAAATTCTTTTCGTTTATGGACGGATTTTCTGGTTAGAATCAAATCAAGATGGCACCTGAAGATATGGAGAAGACCACATTCATTACACCCTAGGAAACATTTTGTTATAGAGTGATGCCTTTCGGTTTAAAGAATGCTGGTGCAACATACCAGAGAGCCATGACCATTCTTTTCATGATATAATGCATAAAGAGATTGAAGTTTATGTTAATGATATGATTGCTAAATCAAGTGATGAAGAAGAACATGTTGAGCATTTGTTGAAGTTATTCCAATGTTTGAGGAAGTACAAACTCCACTTGAATCCCAATAAGTGTACTTTTGGTATTTGTTCTGGTAAGTTGTTGGGCTTTATTGTCAGTGAGAAGGGTATTGAAGTTGATCCTGTCAATGTCAAAGCAATACAAGAAATGCATGCGCCCAAAACTGAGAAGTAAGTCAGAGGCTTTCTCGGTCGCTTGAACTATATCTCAAGATTTATATCGTATATGACTGCCACATGTGCGCCTATATTCAAGCTTCTTCAGAAAGCTCAGTCTTGTGATTGGACCTAAGATTTCAAGAATACTTTTGATAGTATCAAAGAGTATCTGCTTGAGCCTCTGATTCTATCTCCGCATGTTGAAGAAAGACCGTTGATCGTGTATTTGATTGTGCTTGATAAGAGTATGGGTTGTGTTCTTGGTCAGCAAGATGAATCTGGAAAGAAAGAATATGCAATTTACTACCTCAATAAAATAATTTACCGATTGTGAGACTCGGTATTCTATGCTTGAGAAGACGTGTTACGCATTGGCTTGGGCTGCTAAGCGTTTGTACCAGTATATGTTGAATTACTCTATTTGGTTGATATCCAAAATGGATCCAATCAAGCACATTTTTGAGAAGCCTTCTTTGACTGGGAGGATTGCCTGCTGGAAGATGTTGTTATCAGAGTATGATATCGAATACCGATCTCAAAAAGAAATTAAAGGTAGTGCCTTAGCTGACCATTTGGCTCACCAACCGATTGAAGATTATTAGTCAGTGCAGTATGATTTTCCCGGCGAAGAGATTTTGTACTTGAAGATGAAAGATTGCGATGAACCATTGCTTGAAGAAGGGCCAGAACTTGGTTCTCGTTGGGGCATGGTATTTGATGAAGCTATTAATTTGTATGGTAATGGCATTGGGAAGTGATTATTACTCCTCAAGGCACTCATTTTACTTTTATAGATAGAGTGACCTTCAAGTGTACGAACAATATGGATGAGTATGAAGCTTGCATTATGGGGCTTGAAAGGGCCATTAATCTCAGAATCAAATATCTTGACGTCTATGGATATTTAGCTTTGGTTGTGAATCAAATCAAATGTGAATGGGAGACAAATCAACCCGATTTGATACCATATAGAGACTATGAGAGGAGATTTCAACTTTCTTTATGGAGGTTGAGTTTCATCATATCCCTCAAGATGAAAATCGGATGGCAGATGCTCTTGCAACGTTGGCTTCAATGATTGTGGTAAAATTTTGGAATGAAGTTCCTAATTTGACAGTGATGTGTCTTGATCGGCCAGATCATGTGTTTGCTATTGAAGAAGTCGAAGATGAAAAGCCTTGGTATTTTGATATCAAATATTTCCTCCAAAGTCAGAGTTACCCATCTGGGGCATCTTTGAAAGATAAGAAGACTTTGAGAAGATTAGCTGGAAACTTCTACCTAAATGGTGATGTGTTTTATAAGAGAAATTTCAATATGGTTTTTAGATGCACGGATAGACACGAAGTAGACCTGTTGATGACTGAAGTCCATGAAGGTTCCTTTGGTACCCATTTTAATGGACATGTTATGGGGAAGAAGATGTTGAGAGCAGGTTACTATTGGCTGACAATGGAATTTGATTGTTGCAAGTTTGTGAAGAAATCCCACAAGTGTCAAATTTATGCAGATAAGATTCATGTTCCTTCGACACTGTTGAACGTTATTTCCTCTCCATGGCCCTTCTCCATGTGGGGAATTGATATGATTGGCATGGTTGAGCCCAAAGCTTTGAACGGACATCATTGTATTCTAGTCGCTATTGATTACTTCACAAAGTGGGTTGAAGCGGCATCGTACGTGAATGTGACCAAGCAAGTTGTTGTAAGGTTTATCAAGAATCAGATTATATGTCATTATGGTGTCCCAAGTAAGATCATTACTGACAATGGATCTAACTTGAATAATAATATGGTGGAAGCTCTTTGCAAAGACTTCAAGATTGTGCATCATAACTTTCCTCCCTATATAACAAAGATGAATGGGTTTGTTGAAGCTGCAAATAAGAATATTAAGAAGATCATTCAGAAGATGGTCGTGACATACAAAGATTGGCATGAAATGCTCCCATTTGCCTTGCATGGGTACTGTATATCCATCCACACTTCAACAGGGGAAACCCCTTTCTATCTTGTTATGGCATGGAGATTATGCTCCCCATGGAGGTTGAGATCCCATCATTGTGTGTTTTGATGGAAGCCAAGTTGACAGATGCTGAGTGGTGCCAAACTAGATATGACTAGCTAACTTTGATTGAAGAGAAAAAATTGACTGCCATGTGTTATGGTCAGTTGTATCAGCAGAGAATGAAGAAAGCGTTTGATAAGAAGGTCAAGCCTCATGCGTTTCGAGAAGGTGACCTCATGCTCAAGAAGATTCTATCTTTCAAACCTGATGTTAGGGGCAAACGAACTCCTAATTATGAAGGCCCATATGTTGTGAAGAGAGCCTTTTTCAGGCGGTGCTTTGATTCTTACAATTATGGATGGTGAAGAGTTCACGCGTCCTGTGAATGTCGATGCAAACAAGAAATACTTCGCCTTAAAATAAAAATAACAGCTCGCTAAGTTGAAATACCAAAAGGGCGGCTTAGGTAAAGATGAGCGTCTCGATGGATTGAAAACCCGAAAGGGAGATCCAGGAAAAAAAATAGAGACATGAAATAGAAGATTCATCCCGGTAGATTGAATACTCCATCTTGGGGCAATCTAGGAAAAAAATAGGGATTATGGCAAGTAACTGCACCCGACCGGTTTTGAGCAAGTCATTTGGTTCTGATTCATCATTCTCGATCGAAGACAAGCATGGTGGATTTTGAAGTTGGTAGGGAGAGTAGTGATCATTGTATTCAATGTAGCCCTTTTCCATGTAAATTACCATTTTCAAACTTTGTAAATATCCATTTTTCTAAATGTTGGCGCACACCATTTTTGGTCGGGAAAACAAAAGTAGGATTAATTCTACGGGGTTGTTCTACATACACTCTATTTGTTAGCATACACGGGTTAATTCAATCCCGTTTTTATTGGCACACATGCAAGTGGTTCACACTGCTAAGAAGGGGCACATCGCATTTGGAGGACTCATTACTTCCAAATCTTGTGCCCTAGACCTACACACAAAGTTTGTTACGCTTGACTCTCTACCCATGCTCTCCCTAGATATTGATGTATGTCATCATCTATGGTCAATTAAAAATATGAGGGATGAGAGGCATTCACTAATGATAGCTAACAGGGTGGTCCCTAGTATTATATTACCTTGCCCAAACCGCATCGATGTGCGAGTGAGGGCAAATTGGATTTATAACCTGAATGTCGGTGCTGATGCCGGTGCTGACCCCATGGAAATTCATGAGAATGTTGTTGCTGATGACGCTACAGATAACGAGTATGACCAGAGAGAGCGAGTCTCTCATATACACCAGTCTCCATCATACCACTTGCCCCATATTCCCACTTCATCTAGACTCACAACACATTTTTCTAACCATTTTGCAGGTACTTCCTCCGGAGCTACGCACGTCACACTTGATGATATACTTAATGAGATGCATGCTCGGAACGCCACCAACGCTGGGAGAGACAACCTGATATATGTTATGCATCAACAACGAACGCGTATGATGCAACATATAGGTCAAATTCAAACACAACAAACAACAATGAAGGAGCATATGCATCAGATGCAAGCCTTTCAGACTAATATGACAAATGATGTGCAACTGATTCAAGCCACCCAAGCTTCGTTTCTAGGGCGCTTGCAACACTTAAGGGCAGTCCAGAACACCATGGCAAGTAACATTCAATAGGTTAAGACATCACAAACTACCATGGTGGAGAAGGCACAACAGTGGCATACCTTTCAGACTCCTATGGAGCACCACCACCAAGAGATGCTAGAGCATCTTCAGTTTTCTCAAGCAGTTGAGGATCACCATAACAACCAATTGGACTATTTATCTTAGTGCTTGGCTAACATGGAGTTCCATATGCAGGGAGCACATGGTCAAGGTGGACACAAACGAGGTGGATACAGTCGAGGTGGACAAGGAGGTTGGTGGAAAGGCCAAGGACGAGGCCAAGGCAAATATTAATTCTATCGTCCAAGTTCTTCGTTCCTTTTTCTCACTTTCATCAAAACATTGAGGATAATGTTTGGTTTAACTATGGGAGAGGAACTTTATCGCTTTCATTTTTACTGCTTTCTATTTAGATCTACTATTTTTAGTTTATTTCATAATTTTTAGGATTTTATATGTTTCTACCGTTCAGTACGGTTAGTAGAGTCATTGCTTGTGTTATCGAGTCTTTATGCATGGTTTTCTTTTGCTTATTGATTCCACCACTTTCTTGAGTCATACCAAAATTTTTGACTTAGAATAACAATGCATATTTTGAAAGTTTTAGGTTATAGACAATACTTAGGATAGATTGTAGAAACTTAGTAAAACTTTACAAGATCAATATCGTTTTAACACCGTGAATCTTCCGAATATGGATATCAATTTAAGTACTTGTCATGCCGCAGCCTTAAACTCTCATCCTTTAATTTTCCTTAAGTATTTCATTTAGCAGTCAAAACCATCCCAAACACACACTATGCAAGAAATCGATGCAAATAAGTGTATGATCTTAAGCTTAAAAGAGAAAAGAAAGACCAAATTAATAAGGATGTTCCTTCTAAGTTAGGTGACCTTCCCCCGGTCATTTAACCCAACAGTACAAGCCTCTTTTGAATATATATGGATAATAGTCACTAACAGATTATCTTGCTATGAGTGTGGAGGAATAACGTGCTTAATGTGATTGCACTAGAATAAAAAAGGATAAAGAGAAGGATAAGTAAATTAGGATTAGACATGACGACATGATTTAAATTGGTTTGTATAGGGGGGAGACTTATGTTTGCACCATGCAAATTTGTGTTCCCACGATATCCTTAGTGAAGAAGTTAGTACTTATTGACGTAACTCTAACCTAAATTGAGTTTATAACCTAGAATGAGTATCCAATTGCAATGGTTTTCATGAGTCTTGATTTCTACATGCTGCATAAATTTTCAAAGATTTTTCATATCTGTAAAGTTTGCTTGAGGACAAGCAAAGGTTTAAGTGTGAGAGAGTTTCATAACATTGAAAAACATAGTTTATTTTGACTCAATTTACACATGTTTTAGTATTATTTTATTGCATTTTGTAGTGTTATGCTGGTAGTTTATGCATGTTTCAGGTACTTTACGAGTAAGAGTCAATTTATGAAGAAACCGGATGAAAATGGCGAAAGATAGATAAAAGTGGCAAAAATACACACGTGGCCACCTACATGGAGCCCGCCATGACTATGTGAAGCTAGAAGAAATATACCTGAATGCATCGCACGCTCAAACATACAATAGAGTCGCCATCAAACTTTATTCATTCCTGAAGGAAAGGGAAAACATCTATAAAACTCGGGGGAAAGAGATATGTTGGGTAAGGAAGTCGGTTATGCTAGGGGAAGGTATTAGCACCCCTAAGATTCATGGTAATCCATGGGAACCATTTTGATTGTTCTTGCTCGATGGGTGTTGTCATACGGTGAACTGACTTTTTGTGTTTTTTAATCGCAATGTCGCGGTTAGCAAGAGTCGCCACCGACTTTTCTTTTATCCCATAAGGAGAGGTGGAAAAGAACAGGTAAGACCTTAATTTAGATTCTTAGGTTCGGGAGGTACATTATACAAAGGGAAGGTGTTAGCACCCTTTGTATCCATGGTTATCCATGGGCTCTTAATTGCTCAATCATTTATGTTTTTCTCGTTTGAAAAAGTGTTTGAAAAAATGTGTAGAAAATGTTTTGAAAAGGAGAACTTAACTTTGTAATGATTCTTGAATGAATGTATACAAAGTGGTTATCTCGTTTAGTTTTGAAAATAGTTTAGAAAAATATAACTCGGCAATGATTCTAGTGCGAATGTATGCCAAGTGGTGATCTTCTAACGGAGGTTTTGAAAGGTGTAAGGTGTGAAAAGTAGTTTTAGGTTATGAATGAGCAATTAAGGGTTATACCTGTCCGAGGTCTTTCTGGGCATTTCATATCCTTATGAGGGTAAAACTGTCCTTACTATTGAGAAGTAAGTAATTTTATCCTTTGGATGTAGAAGGGTCATCGAAGGGTCATTGAAGGCAACAATTGTGAGGATACCTTAGCATTCGAAGGGACGATCATCATTTAACCGTAGGCTACACCGAAGGGTCATCGAGGGACAAAGGCAACATTCGAGGGACTATGATGATTTAACCGAAGGGTCTTTGCTAAGGGTATCCCCATATTCGCGGGACATGGCCATAATACCGTAATCGTAGGGTAACAAAGAGAGGTCCAAGATCGTATATTAAAAGGCAAAGTTTTACAATTAATTAGATAGCCGTAGTCGATTAAATAATTAGGTCCATATTAAAATCAGTACATTAAGATCAATTAAGCCATTAGGGTGGATCTTCGCCATGAAATTAATACATTAAAATCAATTGAATAATTCGGGATGAATCTCCATAAGGGTATCCCGCACATAAAGTGGGATACCTAGCCGGTCGTTTCCTCGGGAACATGTAAACCTTTGCACAATTCAACACACGGGTTAGAGCATCAAAGTAAAGTACAATTGAAAATTGCACTACAACACGACAATCATAATCTCAGACCACATGATGCAGAATCATAATAACTCATGATTAGACAAACATAAGATAGAACAGCAAAAATGAAACAGCCACTGTCCCGTTCGCCCCTGCTTCGCCTAGCGAAGGCCTAGCGAGTACTCGCTACTGGCTCGCTTAGCAATGTGCTAGCGAGCGCTGCTGGTTTTTGAATATGATATCAGTACAATCTCAACCAATTTTATGCCTTATGGATCTTATTACTGCAATTATACGATTAATCATTTAAGGTATGCATGGTATATACTAAAGTTCGCATGCCAAGCTTAAGGTATTTCATAAATCTAATCATAAAGTCATATGCAAATTAAGAATATAAAACAATGATAGCAATGTAAACCTGTTAGCAGCTGAGTTGTGACTTCGAATCGGCAAATTGGATTGAATTGGGCGGAGGTAGAACTTGGTGCCGCCGAGTTCCTTCCAGGTTTGCCTCCAATGAGTATCAGGGTTTGCTTGCTAGGGTTCTCCTTTCGTCCTTTTTCGTTTTTCTTCATTACTGAAGTGCTGGTATTTATAATGCTCTTTTTTGTGACCTAATGGGCTCAGAATGAAGCCCGAAATTTTCTGTTGTCTGTCAGCTTCGCTAGGCGAGCTGGTAGCGAACGTGTAGCGAACGTTCGCTAGGCGAGCGAACAGGCCAGTTTTGGGCCATTTTCTGGATTGGGCCATTCGTGAGCTGGGCCTTCGTTCCTTTGAGATCAGTGTCATAAAAATGAGTCGGAGTGCCCTGAAAAATGTCTTGAAATATTAATGGGCAAATTTTGGGGTATGACAACTGCCCCTGTTCAATATTCTTGAACCGAGAGAGTAGAATGGTATGTGCACCATTCGTGGTCTGGAGGTGGAAGATTATTGAACACTAAAATGCCCAAAAATTTGCGCTTGTCAATCAGGAGCTAGTCTTGATGGAGATGGGCTTAAAGATGCCATCCAGGGAATTTGATGATGAGAACTTCAGGGTGCGTCGTTCATTAGACGATATCTGAAGACATGGATGTCGTACTGAGTCAGAGTGTGTTATACGCTGCTGGGGATAAGGGATCAGAATGGGTCATACGCTAGATCGCCTCTGAATACCAGAGTGAGTTGTTCCTTGGGCGGATGACTTCGCTGGGAATGAAAAATCGGGATGGATCGTACGCTAGATCGTCTCTGAGTTGCAGAATGACACCTCCATTAAGCGGGTGATTTCACTGGGGATAGAAGATCAGACCGAATTGTAGGCCAGATCGTATCTGAGTTGAAGATCCAAATGGGTCTTATGCTAGACCGTCTTGGAGTCGCAGGATGAGTCGTCCGTTAGGCTGTGTCTGATGATGAAAGGGGGTAGTCATATGCTAGACTACACTTCAGAAATATACCGTACACTAGGTAGCATCTGAGCAGATGAAGGTCTAACTGGGCCGTACATTAAACCGTATCTGAGCAGAGTGAGCCGTCCATTAGGCTGAATCTGCTTATAAAAGGGGTAGTCGTACACTAGACTACAATTCAGAAATGTACCTGTCACTAGGTAGCATCTGAGTAGATGAAGGTCTAACTTGGTCGTACATTAAACCGTATCTGAGCAGATGAAGGTCTAACTTGGTCGTACATTAAACCGTATCTGAGCAGAATGAGTCGTCCATTAGGCTGAATCTGCTTATAAAAGGGGTAGTCGTACACTAGACTACAATTCAGAAATGTACCTGTCACTAGGTAGCATCTGAGTAGATGAAGGTCTAACTTGGTCGTACATTAGACTGTATTTGAGCAGCATCTGGTCTAACTTGGTCGTACATTAGACTGTCACTGAACAGAATCTGAGGATTTGAAGGTCTAACTTGGTCGTACATTAGACTGTCACTGAGCAGAATTTGAGGACTTGAAGGTCTAACTTGGTCGTACATTAGACTGTCACTAAGCAGAATCTGAGGACTTGAAGGTCTAACTTGGTCGTACATTAGACTGTCACTGAGCAGAATCTGACTTGAAGATCTAACTTGGTCGTACATTAGACTGTATTTGCAGAATCTGACTTGAAGATCTAACTTGGTCGTACATTAGACTGTATTTGCAGAATCTGACTTGAAGGTCTAACTTGGTCGTACATTAGACTGTATTTGCAGAATCTGACTTGAAGGTCTAACTTGGTCGTCCATTAGACTGTCACTAAGCAGAATCTGGTCTAACTTGGTCGTACATTAGACTGTATTTGAGTGGTATTTGAAGATTTGAAGGTCTAACTTGGTCGTACATTAGATTGTATCTGAGTTATTGAAGGTCAGAATGGATCGTACGCTAGATCGTATCTGAGTTGAAGGAGTCATGTGTTGAGATGAATCAGGATGGACCGTATGCTAGGCAGTACCTGAGAAGTGAAGGTCCAACTGGGTCGTACATTAGACCGTGTTGGGAGTAGTTGAAGATCAGAATGGATCGTCCGTTAGATCGTATCTGAGTGGAAGTAGTTATATGTTGAGCTGAATCAGAATGAACCGTATGCTAGGCTATATCTGATAGTATTTGTATATGTTGTATTTGCAATGAATATTTGGGATGGGCTTATAGATGCCATCGTTAGGAGGATGTCAGAATGAATGTTGACATGGAGTATATCTGAAAGATGTATCTGAAGAAGAAAGTAGTCGTACGCTAGACTGCACCTCGGAATATACCGTATGCTAGGCGGTACCTGAGGGTTATAGTTGAATCTTGAATGTAATTGATAAAGATGGTCGTCTGAACGGACCTTTGTTTTGACTGTGTCAGGAGGATAATTGACCTGCTAAATAAAGTTAGCTTCATGCCATGTCATGATGCATGAGATGCAAATGTTGTATGCATGCGTGTGCTGTGAAATGATGTAATGAGTGAATTATGCGTCTGGAATAAATGAGAGCATTGTATACATGTGTATGTTATGAAATGATGTAATGTATATGATGCGGAACGAAAATTGTATGTAGGTATGTGACGTGAAACGATGTAATGAATGCACTATGTGTCTGAAACGTTCTTCCAGGGGACTCTACTGGGGAAATAAATCTCAGTCTTCTGGTCGGAGATATTTGTATTGATGATCCTTCCTTAGCTAGGGGTATTTGACTTTTATCTGATGGCAGAGATATTCAACAGAGCCTGGCTGGGGGTAGAAGAGATGACCCATTTGTCTAGTAGTGCCAATTGCTTTTGGGGAATAACTGGCTTTGCTGGGGAATAGAATTAGCAACGGATTCATTGGAAAGCATGGTTAGACCTTTTCCTCGATCCTGAAGTCTCGTAGTGATTGCTATTTCTATTTTATGCACGCATTTTTGGTAAACATCGATCATATCCAAATGCATATATTAATTCAAATTAAATCAATGGACGTTTATGCAAACAAAACAGAGAAAGTAAAACAAAAGCATCTTTTTGGAAATGAAATTGTACTGATTTTGAAAGAGGGCCTATAAATAGGCAATTTGAGTACAAGGAGACAGAAATCCTAGTAAGAGGAAATTGTCAGGCAAACAAAGAGAAAGCTATGCAGAAAAAGTCCTATCGATTCTAATTCCACCACTGTCATTATGTCTTCAAGCATCTCATCTCCTGCTGTCGGATAGAAGTGATTGGCTTGTTCGGTCCCTTGAACTTGGTTGAAGCAGACAGAGAACGGGGCATAGTCATACGCTTTAATCCCTAATTTTTGCCTGGACCGCCTTTTCAGGTTTTCAGTCCACCGGGATACCCTTTTTTGCTCAAGCCGCCTTTTCAGGTTTTCGACTTGCCGGGTGTACGTCTTTATATGTTTATCCCTAATTTTTGCCCGAACCCTTTTGGTTCGCAGGGATGCCCTTACTTTTGCCTAGGTACGTCGACCTAGCGGGTCTCTTTTATGCGTAGTATTTTTTAACTATGTCCGCGTTCACAGGATGCGGGAACTCTTCGCCATCCATTGTAGCAAGCGTCATGGCTCCAACAGAGAATACTTTCTTAACTACCAATGGCCCTTCGTATGTGGGGGTCCATTTGCCTCTGGGATCACCTTGTGGTAGGGTGATACGCTTGATCACCAAGTCGCCAAGTTGGTACACCTGTCTCTTGACCTTTTTGTTAAATGCTTGGGTCATGCGCTTCTGATATATCTGCCTATGACAAACAGCCGCGAGTCTCTTCAATCAAATTTATCTGACCGAGTCGAGTCTGAATCCGTTCATCTTCATCTAAGCCCGCCTCTTTCATGGTTCTTAGAGAGGGAATCTGAACTTCCACTGGTAAGATGGCTTCCATTCCATAGACTAAAGAGAACGGAGTTGCCCCTGTCGAAGTGCGTACTGAAGTGCGATAACCGTGGAGAGCGAATGGTAACATCTCATGCCAGTCTTTGTATGTTACTGCTATCTTTTGTATGAGCTTCTGGACATTGTTAGCAGCCTCCACGGTGCCGTTCATCTTTGGCCGGTACGGAGAAGAGTTATGGTGTTTTATTTTGAACTGCGTGCAGAGTTCGGTAATCATCTTGTTGTTCAAATTAGTACCATTGTCAGTGATAACTCTTTCAGGAGACAGCAGGTTTCTCAAATAGATATTTGATAGAATCCATCTTAGAAGTCAATAAAGTGGTATGATTCAACATATACTGTCTTAGTCGGCGAGCAGCCCAAGCCAAAGCACAACAAGCTTTCTCGAGCTGTGAGTATCTTGTTTCACAGTCGGTACCTTTTGCTAAGGCAGTATATGGCATGCTCTTTTCGACCAGACTCGTCATGTTGTCCCAACACACACCTCATTGAATTTTCTAACACGGTCAAATACATGATGAGAGGTCTTTCTTCAACTGGTGGTATCAGAATTGGAGGTTCCCGGAGATACTTCTTGATTTTGTCAAAAGCTTCTTGGCATTCATCATTCCATACCATCTCTTGATTTTTTCTCAGTAATTTGAAGATGGGTTTGCAGATAGCAGTCAAGTGCGGAGTGAATCGAGCAATGTAATTCGAGTGCCCCAAGAAACCTCTGACTTCTTTCTTGTTTATTTCAGTACCCAGATTTACCATTTCAATTGATTCCTCATGCGGCTGTATAGTCTTTTCTTCTTGCAGTAGTCGGGCAAGTTCTCCAGGGACTTCACAGTCTTCCTCGCTTCCATCCTCGGCTTGGTAGATCGGATTTTCAAAGTCATAATGAACAGTAGCAGAGTCATTACCAACAGGATCCAGAGTGGATATGGATCGGCAAATTGTTACGTGAGTGTGTGCAAGAAACATAGCTTGTTTGAAAAATGACAGGAAAGATAAAGAGCGCAATATTTGAATGCAAAAAGTCCATTGATTTATTGAATATGAATATGCTTATGAAGATGACAAACCCTTAAAATTAGCTATTATGCCCCGGGTATAGACACAATGCTTTGGAAATACTAAAATAGCAATAACAATTACTCCCGACTAAAGGAAATCGGGATAGTGTCTTCAGCCTTCCAATTATTGAGTCTGTCACCAATTGTTGGGTAGACCCAGCTATCCAGGTCGCAATCGCTGTCAGCATCCTCTATAGCGTTAAGAGTTTTGTCATGATCAGGCAGAGGAGCAGTGATGACCTTAGGAGTCTCAGGCGGATCCAATTCAAATTCTCCGGCGTCGATCATATCCTGAATTTTATTCTTCAACGACCAACAATCGTTCGTATTATGCCCGGGGCTATCGGAGTGATACGCACACCTGGCGTCGGGATTATAACTAGGAGAAGTAGTGTTGGGTTTTGCAGGAGGATCTCTGAGGGTAATTAAATTTGCTTTTAGCATACCCTGCAGTGCTTGTGCTAAAGTCATATTGATCTTCGTAAACTGCCTTCTTCCCGGGTTAATGTGCCTCACAGATTTCTTGTCTTTTTTCTTCTCGAGCAAAAGAGCCTTCAGTTCCTCCTGCCCCTTGGATAAGTTTAAGATCATCTCCTGGAGTTGAGCATTCTGAGTATGGAGATCCTTGACAGTTTGTTCGAGGTCCATTTTTCTGCTTGCATGAAAATCGTGAGAACATTGATCCCTTTAGAACACCTGTTGTGCAATGTTATGCTATGCAATGTATGAAATGTTTTCAAGGACTTTTGGAATTTAACTTTGCATAAACTACCAAAAAAAAGGAAACTTTTTTTTTTTTTTTTTTTTTTTTTTTTGCAAAATAGAGCAAAGTTAAATCCCTAAGTCCTCGAAATGGTTAGTTCAATGCCATGATGTTATGATGATGTTATGATGTTATGATGTTAAGTAAAGCACAAGCAAGTCACACAACCATCGTTCCTAAGTTTTAAGGCTTGCATGAGTTCCATAGGTAAGTACCCTCCCCACTGAAGTTTGGTTGGTTCAACCTGTCCTAGAATAGTAACCGGGTTCTAGAAGGATCTCAAATCATCGACCTTTCTTTAAGTCCACTTCAGTGCAACACCAAGTGGTTGACCAAAGCTTCCCTAAAGTCCAATCTCAAAGAGTGTAGTATCGAGTCTCAACCAACCCCAGTCGGAACCGAAGTCAGTTATCTCACTACTTTCTAATGGCTAGGATGAGTCAATTAGGGTTCTAAAGGTCTGGTTAATGCTTTGATGACACCACGCGAATGCCAAGTTTTTCCTCAAGTAAACATGAGGAACATCAGGACATCCAAAGTGTCACATTAACCGTAGCCATCATTTTAACCATTCCAGTATACGCCGGATAGTCGCGATGATCTATTGCTACTTACCTAAGGTACACTAGATCCGGGTGTAGGATCTTTCACTCAAGCATAAAATACCCTCAAAAGAAGGAACAGTTTAAAACATAAATGATTTTTAAGGTGACCTCTCTTTGTAAGTCCCCAACAGAGTCGCCAGTTCTGTCATACGGTGAACTGACTTTAATGTGTTTTTTAATCGCAATGTCGCGGTTAGCAAGAGTCGCCACCGAATTTTCTTTTATCCCATAAGGAGAGGTGGAAAAGAACAGGAAAGACCTTAATTTAGATTCTTAGGTTCGGGAGGTACATTATACAAAGGGAAGGTGTTAGCACCCTTTGTATCCATGGTTATCCATGGGCTCTTAATTGCTCAATCATTTATGTTTTTCTCGTTTGAAAAAGTGTTTGAAAAAATGTGTAGAAAATGTTTTGAAAAGGAGAACTTAACTTTGTAATGATTCTTGAATGAATGTATACAAAGTGGTTATCTCGTTTAGTTTAGAAAAATATAACTCGGCAATGATTCTAGTGCGAATTTATGCCAAGTGGTGATCTTCTAATGGAGGTTTTGAAAGGTGTAAGGTGTGAAAAGTAGTTTTAGGTTATGAATGAGCAATTAAGGGTTATACCTGTCCGAGGTCTTTCTGGGCATTTCATATCCTTATGAGGGTAAAACTGTCCTTACTATTGAGAAGTAAGTAATTTTATCCTTTGGATGTAGAAGGGTCATCGAAGGGTCATTGAAGGCAACAATTGTGAGGATACCTTAGCATTCGAAGGGACGATCATCATTTAACCGTAGGCTACACCGAAGGGTCATCGAGGGACAAAGGCAACATTCGAGGGACTATGATGATTTAACCGAAGGGTCTTTGCTAAGGGTATCCCCATATTCGCGGGACATGGCCATAATACCGTAATCGTAGGGTAACAAAGAGAGGTCCAAGATCGCATATTAAAAGGCAAAGTTTTACAATTAATTAGATAGCCGTAGTCGATTAAATAATTAGGTCCATATTAAAATCAGTACATTAAGATCAATTAAGCCATTAGGGTGGATCTTCGCCATGAAATTAATACATTAAAATCAATTGAATAATTCGGGATGAATCTCCATAAGGGTATCCCGCACATAAAGTGGGATACCTAGCCGGCCGTTTCCTCGGGAACATGTAAACCTTTGCACAATTCAACACACGGGTTAGAGCATCAAAGTAAAGTACAATTGAAAATTGCACTACAACACGACAATCATAATCTCAGACCACATGATGCAGAATCATAATAACTCATGATTAGACAAACATAAGATAGAACAGCAAAAATGAAACAGCCACTGTCCCGTTCGCCCCTGCTTCGCCTAGCGAAGGCCTAGCGAGTACTCGCTACTGGCTCGCTTAGCAATGTGCTAGCGAGCGCTGCTGGTTTTTGAATATGATATCAGTACAATCTCAACCAATTTTATGCCTTATGGATCTTATTACTGCAATTATACGATTAATCATTTAAGGTATGCATGGTATATACTAAAGTTCACATGCCAAGCTTAAGGTATTTCATAAATCTAATCATAAAGTCATATGCAAATTAAGAATATAAAACAATGATAGCAATGTAAACCTGTTAGCAGCTGAGTTGTGACTTCGAATCGGCAAATTGGATTGAATTGGGCGGAGGTAGAACTTGGTGCCGCCGAGTTCCTTCCAGGTTTGCCTCCAATGAGTATCAGGGTTTGCTTGCTAGGGTTCTCCTTTCGTCCTTTTTCGTTTTTCTTCATTACTGAAGTGCTGGTATTTATAATGCTCTTTTTTGTGACCTAATGGGCTCAGAATGAAGCCCGAAATTTTCTGTTGTCTGTCAGCTTCGCTAGGCGAGCTGGTAGCGAACGTGTAGCGAACGTTCGCTAGGCGAGCGAACAGGCCAATTTTGGGCCATTTTCTGGATTGGGCCATTCGTGAGCTGGGCCTTCGTTCCTTTGAGATCAGTGTCATAAAAATGAGTCGGAGTGCCCTGAAAAATGTCTTGAAATATTAATGGGCAAATTTTGGGGTATGACAGGTGTTATATCTAAAGATTACTCGCAAAAGAATGAGGGAAAAAGGGAAGAAATAGATAAAGTGATCGGTGAGGATTAGGGCCCTCATGCCTACGTATCCTTATAATGCAATAAGGAATTCAGAGCTCCATAGTTCAAAGAACTAGTGGTGGGAGATGAAAATAATTGTGATAAAAGTATGGTCTGACCAAAGAATAATGTTGTTTGAACTCCAAAAAAGGGGTGAAATACGAACCCAAGAGTAAACTGGCATGAACCAACAAGTGAGAGCCTACAACACTGTATTAGAACAACCAAAAAAGGAAGGGTCGCCTGAATGCGGATGCAAAGTAAGTAAGGAGATGTCCGTCTAACCAACGAGAGGACTAACAAGACAAATAAATCGGCTCTTGGTTCGCAAAGAGATGCAAGATGGAGCTCAAAGGTATATCGTATTTGGCTCAAAGGATATGGTATATCACATGAAGTGAAGGAAGGTAGTATATGAATGTAGGTCGTGATTAATGTTCCATGGAGATGAATGGAAGGAACGCCCTAAGGAAGGAATAATAAATAAGTATGCTCGCAAAGGATTCAAACCCTCGTGCCTATGTATCCTCATTGTGCAATGAGAAAATCAGAGCAATTGTAGTTCAACCTACTATGGCTGAAAATAAAGAGAGATTTGATAGGATTGCCCGGAGGAGGATTGCTTAACAAGCAGGAACATGGTACTAACCGATGATGGTAATCAACCACAAGGACAAGTGAGATATGATTGGCCTATACACGAGAGAATTTACAAGGCAAGAGAGTCATCTAAGCATGAGAGGTCTTATAAGACGAACAAATGATTATGAAATGGTTGGCCTACACACGAGAGGATTTACAAGGTAAGAGCTTTGTCTAAGCACGAGAGGTCTTATAAGACGAACAATGACTGAGGGGTTTTCCAGAGCACAAGAGGATTGATAAGTCAAACAATGATTGATTGGAGTGGACCTAAGCACAAGAGGGCCGATAAGGCTCACAATGAATAGGGGCTTTCCATAACACAAGAGGACCGAAGAGGCAAACAATAATTAAGTTGATTAATTAGGATTCAAAGACTTAATTACAAGGGAATTTATCCAAAGGATATCTAAATGTCAAAGGGAGTATGATTAATGATCCACTGATGAAGAAATGATTAATGTGAAATGGTGCTTCATTATTAAAGTGTTGAATGATTGAGATTTGCTTGAAGGAGAAGACTTGCTAATTGAGTGATTAAAATTGCACTAAAGTCTATGAACAAAGGCAAATACATTGAGCAATTGGGTCATTTGTCATGTACCCAAGGATATTCTAGATAAGGATAGGAATTCTCCATTCTCATCATTCTTTGTTCCTTAAGGCTCATAGCATACAACTCGAATCAGAACTAACAAGTTGCTGATAGGAGATCCTGCGTTGATCCTATTGATGGTGTTCCATTTGTTATAGAAGAAGACTCGAAAATCATGTAATTCAAATTATGTTAAAGTCTATGAATAGAGGTGAATACGATGAGCTGCGGGCCAAACATCTCGCACCTAAAGATATCCATAATGAGTGTAGGAAAGCTCTAGTCTCATTCCTTCTCTATTTCTTAAGGCTCGTGCCACACACTTTAAATTATGATTGAAGAGTTGTTGGTGTAGTCTTTTTCTCGTTGCACTAATGCTTTGTGAAGAGAGACTTCCCAATCGTATGATTTGAATTGTGCTAAAGTCTATGAATAGAGGTGAATACGATGAGCATTGGGTCATTCGTCCTATACCCAAAGATATTCCTAATGGGGTAGCAATTCTCCAATCCCATTCTTTCTCTATTACTTAAGGCTCATGCCACACAATTATAACTTTGATTTGACAAGCTCTTGAAGATGCTGCCTTTAATGTGCTTGTATTATCCACCACTTAGTATGACTGAGGATGCCTTGATCGAGAATCTGAGTTAAGGCTTCGAGCTCCGTAGCTTAGAGAAAAAGTCTTATCAAGTGACCAGGGGTCTTTTGGTCACTCAATTCAGACTGCGGGATTATACAAGTTCAAAGGATTTAATTGATCAAAATTACTTTTGCTCAATTTGAATCATGGGTTTGATTTGATTGGAAAACTAGGTTTAAACCTAATCTAATGCTTAGAATTAATCAAACTAATCTAAGGGATCATGTTATAGTTAGTCAAGACTTGGTTAAAAATTTATGTCAAAAAAGTTCCTAAGGGAACGTGTAATTAATTGGTCAAAATGACAAAATAACCCCTAAGGGGTAAAATGGTCAATTCACAAAAATATCCAATCATGAACACAAATTTATTTCTAATTAAAGTCTAATTAGAACCTACAAATTGATTAAACCCTAAGATCTATTTTAACCTAATGCTCAAGAATTAACTAAATTCTAAAATTAACTAAAATCTAATTATTTTCTAATTTCTAATCTAATTAAACTATATTAAAATTCTAATTAAAAATTATACTAATAACTATTTAATCCTTAAAATTCTAATTACAGTCTAAATCTAATAAAATCTACAGTACAATGCTAAAAAACAATGACAAAAAATATCAACACAAAATAAAATGGAATTAAAATGTTAGACCAAGGGGGTGCAAGCCCTGAATAGAGTACAAAATCCAGCAAAAGGGGCTTTGGGCCCAACAGAACAAGCCTAAATACTAAGAAGTGTAGTTGGATTCAACAAGTATGTTATTAAGCAAAACATAGGTGTAGAAAGCAAAGTATTGGCCTTAATGGCTAAGCCCAACAGAGTTTGCAAATGGGCATGTGAAAAATTCAGCACTCACTCTCTTCTCTACACATCATCTTCCAATTCTCATGTCAAAATAGAACCACCATCAGAGCTCCGGCACCACCACGCTGGAGGTGGCGGAGTTGGCCAGAATCAAGAAAAAGCACCACTTTCTTACTCCTCTCAACCTCTTCTATCCTAATCCCTTATCCATTCTAACTAGAAGTTAATCAATTCTGGAAATTGATCCATTAAAGTCAAGAATCCTAAGCAAAAAATCTGAAATTAAATGGAGATGGAGGAGAATCAAACCATTAAACGTTGGGGTTTTGATTCTCCACTACACAAGCTATAATATGGTGTTAAAATTTCAGCAAATAAGCAAGGATGGAAATTCACTGACCTGCAAGACGGAGGATTGGCTTGGAACTTGTTGAAATTTGAAGATGAAGAAGATGAAGTGAAAACCAGAGGTATGTTACTTTGAACCTTTAATATTCTACTTCCACTATGAACCCTTCCTCTTCAAGAATCAACTCAGAAAAATTCTGAATTGAATTATTGTTGTTGATATTGATTATGTGAATGTAGGGATGATTATTGAATGCAAGAGATTTAGCTTAATTGATAACAAATTTCAATGTTAAGCTTGCTCCAATGGTGGTTTGAGCTTTGGTGTAGGGTGAATAATTGGAGAAGATGAAATGAGAAAAGTTGAATTTGCAATGAGTAATTTGAGAGTGATGATCAAATTCTAAGAGAGCCTTGGTGTAATGAGAGTGATATGTTTATATAGGTTATAGGTTTGGATCAAATAGAGGTTTGGAGTTAGTTTTGTGAGGCTTAGAATTGGTTAAATGAGGCTTGGAATTAGTTTAAATGGTTTGGAATTAGTTTGAAGAAGTTTGGAGTTAGTTTGGTGTGGTTTGGAGTTAGTTTGATGTGGTTTAGAATTAGTTTAAGACTGTTATGAGTAACTCACAAATGTTGAAAAGGTTGGTGAATTGAAGTGTTAAGTGATTGTTCCAATGCATTAATGATATGGTTGGTTGCTACATAATTATATAAATATTTCAATGTGTATCGATGCAAGCATTGGAACTAGTTTAGAGTGCAAATGAAATTGCATTACTGCTGAAAATGCAGTATTTTTTGCTACTATCCCAGGGGAACTCAATTTCCCAAAACATGGGAATCGATTTCCATCACCCAGAAATGCATTTTTGGCCACTGGAAGCGGGGAAATCGATTTCCCCATATATGAGAATCGATTTCCAACACGAAAAATGTTTTTTTTTCAAAATAACCCAGAAATTCAGTTTTGGCCACTGGAAGCAGGGAAATTGATTTCCCTAAATATGGGAATCAATTTCCGACATGGAAAATGGTTTTTTGGCTACTGGGAGCATGGAAATCGATTACCCAAGATATGGAAATCGATTTCCATCATAAAAAATGTTTTTTTCTTCGTTTTGATGGATGGGCTCATACATAAGGCATAATGGCTTGGCTTTCTTTAAATGAGTGAATGAATGAATGAAATTGAATTAATGGGTCATGGAATGACTTGTTCAAGTGAACAATGAACTTATATCAATGGGACTATAAATCAAAGCATGAATGAAACTTGACATTTTAGTAACCATGAAAATAATGGATGAAGTGGGAATGAAATAGGACTCAGATCAAATGGATCATGAGACTGTGAGGTCAATCAAACATGAACGCAAACATGCCTTGATCAATCACATAACACCACGAATTAAGGTTTACTAGGTCAAAGTTCAAAGCTATTTATCAATCGATAATTTCAAGTCAGGTGAGAGGTCAACTCGAGTGGTGCATCATTGCCATGAACCACAACCAGGGTTTCCACTACCTCAATGCAAACCAAAAGGTTCACAAACCTCAAAGCCAAGGACTAGGGTTTTTAAGACCCCTGAGGATTTCTTAGGTAGCCCCTTGTTGAGTCCATACCTCTTGATCGCGACTTATTAAGTCTATGGGAATCGTGACTGCAAGTGCACAGTCGTATCACGTAGTTTTAAATATTATCGAACCCAAAAGGACTAATAATCGAATGTATTGTTATCTAATGTTACTATGTAAATCTAAGACTGAGGATCGTTCTAAGATTGGAGGGATGAAGATAAATAACTATAACGTAAATAAAATATTAATAGAGATATTTAATAAAGGGATATCGGTATGTAATGCATCAAACTTCGGGGATTCGATAGATAGTTGGTGTAATCTTATTGATCAAAATATTCTTCAGTGGAAATTATTTATAAAAAGGACTTTGTCTCACACTCTCGTTTTTATTGACTCTGACCATACTCTTAAACCAGAATGCTTGGCTCTCACGGTCTCATTATGAATTTAAAAGTAATTTTTGAATATGAATAAAGTCTAATTAATCCTAAAGCGCTCTCGCTGTTTTTAGGATTAATGCCTAGTTTCAGTTATCCGGTTAAAGTCTCACACTCTCGTTTTTATTGACCGTAACCTTTGTTTGCTTTGTACTCTCGTACAAAAAACAGTTTTGAATGAAACAAGAAACTAATACCGGAAAATAATATTTTATAAAAGCCAACACCAATTATTTACGAATCTCGTTGTTTCGACGGTCTTTACATACCGATACCTAGAAGTTTAGCCGGACATGGATCCGGTAACAAACATGGTATTCAGATAATTAAGCATACAATAAGGCATAAGTAATTAAAATGGAAATTAAAATAAAACCTGGAATATAAATCGAGAACTTGGAATGAATCCTGATTCTTCAAATTAAACAATGTCGGCAAGCTTTGGCAATCGAGTACACTGTTACAATCAAATTCAGATGCTTAAACAATAAATTGCAATAGTCTCTGATGTGGAGAATCTATTGCTTTTACAAAGTAAGAAACTGCCTAAGAAAATCTAACCAAAAGAATCTGACTGAAAAAATGCACCCTTGGTGAAAAAACCAACCCTCCTTTATATACTTCCACTCTCCCTAATTGTAGCATTCGTTGGTTGAAAAAGTAAGTGGAAGTCACGGCTAAAAATGTGGAGGTCGCGGCTAAAAAGATGGAGAGAAATAAGGCAGACCGGGTTGATGGTAGCTGCCACAACCCTAATACGGTCTCCGTGGAGGGCGCCACCTTTTGTAGGATGGGCGCCACCAATTTATCGCTTCGTGGCGAGCGCCACCACTCCCTTTAGGTCATGTGGCAGGCGCCACACATCCAAGTGGTGGGCGTCACACATCCATTTGGTGTGGTGAGCGCCATGATTTCTATTTTTCTCCATTTTCTTCTCTTTTTTCTTTCCTTTTTGCTATTTTCCACTTTTCTTTCCTATACATCTCTTATTCGACAAATACATGAAATAAACATAAAATACTGCGTAATAATAAGTGTTAATCAGGTAAAAAGCAATGCATATGAAGCCAAATATACGATATGTTTTCGCGTTATCAAACTCCCACATACTTAAACCTTTGTTTGTCCTCAAGCAAATGCCGCATACATGAATAAATTTTTTTGTAAAATCTTTGCAGTATACAATATCAAGACTCGTAAAAGACACAGTTGCACTCAAATACTCATTCTAGTCTATAAACTCTACTTTGGTCAAAAATTGCATCAACAGGTACTAACTTCCACACTAAGGGTATCGTTGGAACACATAGTCACAATAGTGCACCCATAAGTCTCCCTCTTATACAAACCAATCTGAATCATGTCTTCATGCCTAAGTCTACCTTACTAAACCTTCTTTTTATCCTTTTTCATTCTGGCACAATCACATTAAGCCCGTTATCCTTTCACATTCATAGCAAGATAATCTGTTAGTGACTATGATCTCATCATTATTTCTTTCTTTCTTTTTCGCACTTTGGCTCAAACAACAGTTAAAGATGGTTATACCGTTGGGCTAAATGACCGGGTGAGGGTCACCTAACATATAAGGAATAACTTTTTCATACATTTCGTCAATCTTTTTCTCTTTTAAGCCTGAGATCATACACTTATTTGCATCGACTTCTCGCGTAGTGTGTGCTTAGGATGGTGTTGACTGCTAGATAAACTACTTAAGGAATATTAAAGGATGTAATTTAAGGCTATGGCATGACAAGTACTCAAATCGATCTTATACTTGGGAGATTTAAGGTGTTAAAACGATACCGATCTTGTAAAGTTTTTCCAAATCTCTACAATTCAACCTCAGTTTTATTTATAGGTTAGAATTTTCAAAAGATGTATTGTACCTCTAAGTCTAGATTTTTGCAAAAACAATTCTATGGCTTAAACAAATGGGTGAATTAGTAAATAGCGGAAACCACGCATAAAGACTCGACAACACATTGATATTTGACTCGACTGACACTTCACAAAAATGAAATAACAAAAGGAAATAACAATAATTTAAATCTACCTAGAAAGCGATAAATAAAAGCGGTAAAGCTTCCTCCCCCATACTTAAACCGTGCATTGTCCCCAATGCAACGACATAAGATAGGAAAGAAAGGTAGAACCTGGGTAGCCTGCTACAGGCGCCTTCTGCCACCTTTCTATGCGCTTCTACCATTCCTAGGTTGGTGAGGTGGTGCATAGTCTTATAGATCTTCCACGCGCACTATCAATATTATCATTTCATCGATCAAGCCAGACATGTTATGTTCGGTTCTAAAAGCAAAGTCGTGCTGATCATTCTGCATTTGGCGAAGTATTTGCAACATTTTTGTTTGTTGAGCTTCCATGTTTTGGATTTGTAGGTCGCGTTGAGCGTCTAGTTCGCTACGTCGCAGCAGTTCAGCATAGATCTCATCAAGAGTGGAAGGTGTCACATTTCTTCTTCTGGTTCTTTGGATGGATGATGTACATGCAACATTTTCAGATGACATGTGTGTGGTGTGTGGGTGTGTGTCATTAGAGGGAGCAGCTTGCTCTGGAATATAATCCTCGTCAGTGTCCCCGCCAGCAGCTATATTCTCAAGAATGTACACGGGGACTTGGTTAGGCGCCGAATCATTAATATAACAAAAAAATTCTTGGTTACACACATCTGTGCAAGTTGGATTTGGGAGGATGAAATCTTGTAAGACATTATTTGCAATTATTAGATTAAACTTACCGTCTCTCCTTCGTTTTACCAATTTCATGCTCCTCGCCATGTCAATGTTAATGGCATGATGCGGGAGTGGGGTTAGCCGGGAGAATTTTTCTTCGAGTCCTAGACTCTGGCTATGGAGATTATTAAACCTCCAAAAATAATTGGTCCTCTCTTCGCATTGACAATGGCATGCATGTGAGAGAACATAAAAGGGACGGTATTCACCTTTTGTGGCAGAAAAGTGGCGAACAAATAAAAGAGTTCTTTTTCGTTCACCTTGTTAGAGTTTGCTCGGTCAAAAATAGAGTTTTCCCTCCAAAATAGTTGAAAGGCGCATTGCCAACCCTCAGTATTTGGGACCTCACTTACTACGCCATCCCCATGGGGAAATTGTAGCAGGTCCGCAAGTTGGGCAAAGGTAAAAGCATATTCTATGTTGAACAAGCGAAACTGGACAGTCCCACTGGAAAAGTTTGTGTTGGATGTGGGACTAAAAATTAACGAACTTACGAATTCTAGTGTTAATTGAGCATAGACAGGGTCCTTAAAAGATAGGAAATAATTTAAACTTAAAGTGTCTATCATATGGTTAACATTATCTAAAATTCCTAAGGCTAATAGGCAAGGTTCATCGACGTACCTTGTTGGTTCAATTTTTCTTGCGCTTAGAGTCGTGTATGTCTCTTCCTGTAATTCACCTGGTTCCCCATTTCTGAAAAATAATTCGTATTCCCTCATTTGTGCCATGACTGAATTTCACATTGCTTGTGTAATGTAGTAAGAATATAGCAAGAGAGAGGAGAATTATGCTTATGAGAGGTGTGGTTTTGTGAGATTATATTGGTGGTTTATATAGAGATGGTTGTGGTTGGGAACTGATGAATGAAATAAATTTTATTTAATTGGTTTCAATGTCGCGGTCAAAGGATGTGAGAGTGGTTGAAGAGTTTTAATACAATATCCAGCATACAAGGGACAAGGAAATTAAATGAATCATGTGACATTAGTACATCATCGTGCACGTGAATGTTAATGTAGTGGCTGGCGCCACTTTTTATGTGTGTGGCGGGCGCCACTAGGATCTTGTGGCGGGCGCCACTAGGAGCTTATGGCGAGCGCCACAGTGTTCACATGGGCGCCACAGCCTGTGTGTGGCAGGAGCTACATGCAGTGTTGTGTGTTCCCATGTGTGAACCTTTATAGTTTTGACCATAATTTTTCCATGTGAATTTTAATTGACCGACATTAAATAGTGGATGTATAATTAGGTAGAAGAAAACCAACATAATATATAGAAGTAGGAATGAGAAATAAGATATGGTAAAATGACATTAAAACGCAAAATTGAAAAATAAAAGAATGAGGTAGACAGGAAAAGATGATATAATTCTTCTATTGGAATAAAAAGAAATGAAGTAAATAAAAAATCCCAATGTGTAAAACAATAATAAAATTCAAAACATAAAATAAAATAAGATCAGTAAATCGGTAATATTCAAATAAATTAGCCATTACGGCGACTGCTGGTAGGAGGAGCGAACGAGTAAAAGTGTTGGTAGATGTGATTCAAGTTCTCAGTCACTACATTCATAAAATCGTGGTATTCCACACGCAAAGTGCTCAGCTCGCCTCTCAGGTTGGCAACGTCTGTCTGGACAGCTTCGATGGCAGCAGCATGATCGATAGGAGGCGCTTCAGGTATAGTTGGGACGTGTGATTCAGCGTCAGAGAGAAAAGTATCATAGTGGTCTTAGATTTGGGGTGTCTCTGGAGGATAAGTTGGTGTATCTGGTGGTCCATCCAAATCATAGATCCACTTGTTCCTATCATGTACACTTGTCCTATGTCTCTGACATGGTAAATAGGTGTACTACCTGGCGGTTAATTAGAAGTTCAAACACATCCGGGCCTAGGTTCCCAATGATACTAGTGTTGAAACAGAATTGGATATTCATTGGTCGTATTCCACCTAAAGGGTTGAGCCTGATAAGTGGTTGTCTCAGTCCGATGGCATTTGCTATCATGTCACTAAGCCCCCCAATAAGATTGGTCCATGGTTATCCTGTGCTATACGGTCCAAATTAGCTATCATAAATGTAGCGGCATTAACAGGTCGGGCTTCTGATGCACAATACATTGTAAAGAGTTCGTCTTTGGACACAGAGGTTATGTTATGTTCCTTTCCAAATAATGTGTGAGCTAGGATCTTATGAAAGTAACAAATGGCAGGGTTGTGGATGTTCTCGGAATGCATGAGATCCGGCTCGGGATGATTGTTTCCTACGATGCTACCCCAAAAGTAATCTAATTCAAGGTCTACAAGTCTGTCTTCCTGGGTAATGGTAAAGGATTCAGGACCATTAGATCATCCTAGGAGTTCAGCTATTTCTCTATGAGTGTAGCGGTACTTAATATCGAACAACCTAAAGGTGACAAGGCCTTTGTTAAATCCCATACCATGGTTTGGCAGGTAAACTAGGGAGCTTAGGAATTCTAAAGTCAACCTATTGTAGGAACTAAATTTTCTTTTGATAGCGAAGGTGTCCCAACCTATTTGATTAATTAGGAACATAACACTGTCTCTTATACCTAACTTGGTCATAGTGCATCCATCTGGGTATATGGTTAGTGCCATTTCTCTTTGAGCTAGAGCCTTAAAACGTCTCATTTAACCTCTACCTCTGAAGACTATATCCATGTAATCTACTTGTTGAATTGTTATGGTTAGTAGCTAGATAAATTTAAGTAGATAACAATATTAAATTAGTAATGGTCAATAATAATAAAAAAATACCGATTGACTTTATGAAAAATAAGAAAGAAAGAAAATGAAAAATAAGCAATAGTAATAAACAGAAGTTTAGATAATTGAATTAATAGTTAAAAATAGAGTGTGGGTTGTCTCTCACCAAACGCTTTGTTTATTGTCGTAAGCTCGACAGAAATAGGATAGATGTTAGTCTGGTGAATGAGCGGATAGCTCTACAAGCTTTAGATTCGCGATGAAATCATTATTGTCAATGTTATGGTAATGTTTCAAATGCTGCCCATTTACTGTAAATGGTTCGCTCGCTTTTCCCTTTATCTCTATCGCTCCATTAGGAAAGACGTTGGTAATTTCGAAGGGACCGGACCCCCTAGAACGAAGTTTTCCTGGAAAGAGTCTAAGGCGAGAGTTAAACAAAAGTACTTTGTCACCTTCCTTAAACTCTTTCCGCGATATGCGATTGTCATGCCATTTCTTTGTTCTTTCTTTATATATTCGAGCCCTCTCATATGTATCTAGTATAAGTTCTTCTAGTTCATGGATATCTAATATTATTTTTCTCCTGTGGAAGTGTAGTTAGGATTAAGGGTCTTAATGGCCCAATATGCTTTATGTTCTAATTCTATCGGCAAATGCCATGATTTTCCATAAACTAGCTTGAAAGGTGTGGTTTCTATTGGGGTCTTATGAGATGTCATATATGCCCACAGGGCTTCGTGTAATTTTGAGGACCAATCTTTCCTAGAGGCGGCAATAAAAGTAAATCTTTCCTAGGGGTATCATACCCAAGTTTTACTACAAAAGGATTAATTCACTAATTTTAACCCTAAGCCTAATCACAAGTCTAACCGCTTCATACTCTTAAACAACATTATATCTAATAGATTGTAAGACAAAAAGATTTTTTGGTTATGCGGTTTTGTTCTTCTTACACCAACCTTTAACAAATCATGTTTCTGTATTTGCAATCCATCTCACTTAATAGTATTGTTATTGCTTTTGTTGTTGTTCACGTCAATATTTAATGGAATAACTTTCCAATGTTGTTAATCAAAGAAACGTTTCTATAATATATATTGATCTTTTTGATTGACAATATTGAGAAATTTACTCTTAATCATATTGCAACACACAAATAAATTGGTGAATGGTAAAAAAATGAAAAATGAAACAATACATGTTCTTCAATTTTTTCCATTCACTATTTTTTTTGGCAATAAAAGTCATTTATTACCCTGTTTCTATAAGAAATCGAGGTTAAAAGTACCAAATTTATTGTAGTTTTTATTTAAAAAGAAAAACTTTTTACCTCTATTTTAAGTCATAACTGAAGGGGAAAATAAGCGTGTTTTTTGAGTTTCTTCATAGTCCTTAAACAAATCTTTTTCATCCATTTAGTGATTATCAATGCTCAAGACACTGTCATTAGTGATCTGCGTGAAACCTAAAATACATTCGTTCAGAAGGCTCAGGCCACATTATAAAATCAATATGAATATCAAAAATTGATCATGAAAGCATTTGTCATGAAAACATTGAAAATTATTTGTTTTATATCAGAAACATTGAAATATTATTCTCTATGATGGATTGCAAGAGTAAAAAAATATTTGGGTTTAAGGTTTGTGTTCTTAAATAATCATATACTTGAATATTTGTTTTATTTATCTAACCCATTTTTTGTTTTATATTATAAATAAGTTCATAAAATATCCAACATTTCATCTTCTCTAATATTCAATGAAATGAGGATCCGACATTTGGTTTTCACCTATAGTGATGGCAATGAACCAGATTCAAATTTTATTATGTATTTGTATTTTAATATTATGTGTAAACAATGTAATATTATGTGTGAGCAATATAATTTGTAAAAAAATTAATTTATTATTCTTGTAAACAATATGATTTGTATTTTTGTTTAAAATATTTTCCCCCTCAGTTCTGGTCATAATCCGAGAGGTATATGGCGTTAGTTTTGAAAATATAAAATATATTGTTTTTGGGGATCAAAACAATGATCAATTCAACTATCCCCCTAGTTATTCAAAAACCTAGGGGTAATGTGGCAATTTTGCATGATGTCATTCATTACCTCGCTTGTATCACCGAGGTAAAACCCATTTTACGATCGAGGTAACATGTGTTTTTTGTAATAGTGAGATGTAGTTTACACTGAACGTGGTTAACAATCATTTTGTGTTCTTTAATGTTTTTGCTTTGATTCATTATTGTTGTCATAGTGTGTAAAATATGGTTTGTATTTTTGGATAAGTTTTCCCAGACATTTGGTCCAACACCTGTCCCCCGAGGAACATAATTCAAATAACATAAGAGTAGGCACCCTATTTTGTTTAGGTGAGCTCCAAGGAAGATATTTTATGTTCAAGTGGACAACACTAAGGATGGGGGACAGTCAATAGACCACCTATTTTGGATGGCACCAACTATGATTATTGACAAGATAATATTGTTTAGTTTCTTAAATCTATAAACAACAAAACTTGGAAGGTCACGGTTAAAGGTTGGAAACCACATGTGATCAATTCTGAAGATGGTACAAAAATCTTAAAGCCTGAAGCGGATTGGTCTAAAGACAGAGATGATGAAGCTCTTAGAAACAAAAAAATGTTGAATGCTATATTCGATAGTGTTGACAAGAACATATTCAGACTAATCAACACATGTACTGAAGCTAAAGAGGCTTGGGAGATTCTCAAGACTGCTCACGAAGGCACATCCAAGGTGCGCATGTCAAGGTAGTAGCTCATCACAACAAAGTTTGAAAATATGAGAATGATGGAAGGTGAATCCATATCTGAATTAAACATTAGTCTTCTTGATATAGTCAACAATTCTTTTGCGTTGGAAGAGAATATGTTAGAATAGAAACTGGTCATAAAAATCCTAAGATCTTTTCCTAAGAAGTTTGACATAAAGGTAACAACCATTGAAGAAGCACAATATTTAAGCACAATAAAATTTGATGAACTCATTGGCTGTTTGCAAACCTTTGCGGCTACTATAAGTGATATACTTGAAAAACAAGAACAAGAGCATTGCCTTTGTATCCAATATAGAAGAGGATAAAGATCAAGGTGAAAGTGTATCATATGCTATATAACTTATTGGAAGAAAGTTCAACAAATTCTTGAGAAGACTGGACAGAAAATGGAGCATAGATTTCCAAGAGAAATGGTCAGACATCATCTCCCATAGCAAGAGAAAATATGAAGACAAACCTAACTAAGTTATATGATCTCAATGTCATGAATGTGAAGGGTTTGACCATATTAAAGCCGAATGTCCCAGATTTTTAGAGAGCTGAAAAGGGGCATGTTCTTATACCTCGAAAAATACGATCCTTCATGAACCATATTGCACGCTCGCAGAAAAGTGTGTTCGAACAGAGACACCATCTAACTTTATTTAATCCAATGAAGGAAAAGTAAAATATAGATAAAACCTTTGAAAAGAATATGGTCTTCGCAATCATATTTGAGTTTGGGAGTCGATTATGTTAGAACAAGATTTTGGTTCTGCAATTTATCTCTAAGTTTTGATGATAACAAATGATGAAACATTTTGGTACCCTAATAAAATTCTCTAAGTGTGTAGGGCTCTAATGATGAATGAATTTGATGAAATAACATATAAACGTCACACAAGTCCAGAACAACTGACTTGAAGTTAAAAGTATTCGCTCTGACACTAAAGACAATGATGCCCACAACATCTGACATTTGAAGACTATGATATTCTGCATCTGAAGGATCCCACACCTCGATTCTCGAATGATCATTGCATCTGAAGAATGTCAAATTAGAGATCAATCAAGAACCTCTAAAGAAACCTCAGGCAACTATCTGAAGAATACAAGATCTAAAAGAAGTATCTGAATTCTGCGCACTCTGATTCACGTCCAACAAATCAGATGTATACTTCAGAACGAAGTATTCTAAAAATGGTATAAATTTATATATGGAGAAAATTGAATACTATCCTAAACTACTATGGAAAGGACAACAAAATTAATGTTATTAAATCCCATTATTGACAAGATATCAGCATCAATGCTACATTAAATGGTATCATCTTCAAGCACTATAAAAAGGTACAACCATCATCATACCAATACACGAAGCTATCCTACAAGAATTATGCACATAAAAAATTCAATCATTCACTAATTCTTATTTTACATTATCACACGAGTTGTTGCTCTTACTGTGAAACTCTATTGTTCTAACTGTGTTCATATTGCTTACCTAGAAGCACTAAACACCTTCTTGTATTTCTAAAATAATTATTGTGAAGTTCCTCAAGTGACTTGTGAAGTCTGTAGACTTGAGAGGGATAAGAGATCATTGTACTCTTAGACGTTATTTTAATCTTTCAAGATTATTGAATTAAGTCCTTTTTGAAGGAGAAATCACCTTTGTAGGGTGGACTAGAATAGCTTTGAATTTCAAGCGAACTAGGATAACTTATGTGTTGTTTGTCTTTAATTTGTGTGTGTATAAACTCCAAAAGTTTTTATTTTCTATGAAAATAATTCAAAGCCCCCTTTCTTGTTTTTCTCTACCTTCAATTGGTATCAGAGCTTCGGCTCTGTTATTGATTTTCAAATCAAACACTTAACAATGTAGAGAGATCCAGCGTGAGAAAAACATAATTACTACCACTAAGAGATAGCTACAACGCCAAACCTCCAATCTTCAATGGAGATAAATTTGATTATTGGAAGGACAAAATTGAAAGCTTCTTCCTAGGCTATGACGCTGACTTATGGGACATTGTTACAAATGGATATAAACCACCTGTATTTGCTCTTGGAGTTATCATTGCTAGAAACAAAATGAGTGATGACCAGAAGCGTGACTTCAAAAATCATCATAAAGCCAAAATGATTCTTTTGAACGCCATATCCTACAATGAATATGAAAATATCACCAACATGGAAACAACTAAAGAAATATTTGATTCCATAAAGATGACTCACGAAGGCAACAATCAAGTTAAAGAGACTAAGGCTCTGGCCCTAATCCAAAAATATGAAGCCTTCAGAATGGAGGATGATGAAGCTGTAGAGGTAACGTTTTCTGGATTTCAAACTTTAATCGCAGGACTCAAGGTTCTGGAAAAAGGCTACACAACTGCAGATCGCGTCAAAAAGATTATCAGAAGTCTGCCAAAGAAGTGGAGACCTATGGTCACTGCCTTGAAGTTATCAAAGGATCTGAACAACATAGGCCTGGAAGAACTCATAAGCTCCCTCATAAGTCATGAGATAGAGCTAGAGGAAGACGAACCTCAAAAGAAAAGCAAATCAGTAGCTCTGAAGTCCATATTTGAAAGACGAAATCCATAAAGGAGTAAAGCCCTTCAAGCTGAAGAAGAAGACGATGATGGTTCTGAAAAAGACGATTCTGATGATGAAGAAGAGTTATATATTTTATCCAGAAGAGTTAAACAAATCTGGAGAAAAAGGAATAACAACTTCAGAAGGCCCAGACAGAAGGGAGATCTTTCAGAATCTACCTCCAGAAGCAGACCAAGCAAAGAGGTAACTTGCTATGAATATAAAGAACCAGGACACTACAAAAAAGAATGTCCAAAACTCAAGAAAGATAGTTATAGAAAAGAAGGATTCAAGAAAAAATCCTTCAAAACTAAGAAGGGACTCATGGCTACCTGGGATGACTCTGAATCTGACGCCTCAGAATCAGACTCCGAAGTAGATCAGGCAAATGTTGCATTCATGGCTACCATATCTGGAAGTTCATCTGAAAGAGAATTTGACTCTGAAGAGGTATTTTTTTATCTCTCTCTCTTTGATCTAGAAGCCTGTTTATCAAAATCCCTAAGCTCTTATCATAAGCTTCGACAGAAATTCAAGATCCTAAAAAGGGTCCATGAAGAAACTGTTAAAGAATGTGATAAGCTTGAAACAAAAGTTTCTGAACTTAAAGGAAATATTTTTGTCCTGGAAAAATAAAATGAATTTTCAACCAAAAAATGTTTAAAACTTGAAGAAACTCTTTCCAAAGCTCCACCAACTTCTGACACCATCATATATAAATATGAAAAGGCGTTTCAGAAATTCCTGAAAAATGGGCTTGAAAGAAGCAAAATGGATTCTATGATTTATGGTGTTAGTCACAATAAGAAAAGAGGAATTGGATATGACTCTGATGAAGATGAGCAAATACCTTCTGCATATGATAAGCCTAAATCTCCTTTTTCATATCATTACACGCACGCACAAACACAAAGTTTCAATAATGCCAGAAAACCCAAAGTTTTCTGAAACTCTGGGAGAACTAATCATAAAGGACCCAAAAGATTTTGGGTACCAAAAGATAAAATAGTATATGTTGCAAACATCATGTGCAACAGAATTAAAACACCAATCATGGTACATGGACTCTGATTGCTCGCGAGACATGACAGGAAGAAAGCATATGTTCCAAAGCATGGAACTTAAAGACGTTGACTTCGTAGGCTTTGGAGGAAATAAGAAAGGAAGAATCAGAGGAGCTGGAACGGTTGGTAATGGATCTCTTCCCTCTATTTTTGATGTTCTTTACGTAGAAGGATTAATTCATAACTTGTTATCCATAAGTCAATTAAGTGATAACGGTTATGATATAATCTTTAATCGAAAAAACATGCAAGGCTATTAATCAGAAAAATGACACAATTCTTTTCACTGGTAAGAGGAAGAACAACATTTACAAAATAAAACTTACAGATCTAAAAGATCAAAATGTAAAATGTTTAATGTCTGTAAATGAAGAGCAATGGGTATGGCATAGACGCTTGGGCCAGATTATCATGAGGCGGATTTCTCAACTAAATAAACTTGAGTTAGTCAGAGGCCTACCTAAGCTGAAGTTCTCTTCAGATGCTCTTTGTGAGTCATGTCAGAAGGGAGAATTCTCTAAAACAACTTTCAAAAATATAAATATTTTTTATTATCTCTACCTCTAAACCTCTGGAACTTCTTCACATTGACTTGTTTGGACCTGTTAAAATAACCTCTATCAATGGTAAGAAGTATGGACTTGTAATTGTTGATGATTATAGTTGTTGGACATGGATAAAATTCCTTAAACACAAGAATGAGCCACACTCTGTGTTTACTAGTTTCTGCTCAAAAATGCAAAATGAATTTGACTCTAAAATCATCAGAGTCAGGAGTGATCATGGTGGGAAATTTGAAAGAAAAAAATTTAAGAACTTTTTGATTCTAATGGAATATCCCATGATTTCTCCTTTCCTAGAACTCCACAACAAAATGGAGTTGTAGAAAGGAAGAATAGAACTCTTCAAGAAATGGCCAGAGCCATGATCAATGAAATAAATGTAGCTAAGCACTTCTATGATGAAGCAGTGAACACATCATGTTATATTCAGAATAGAACCTCTATTAGACTTATTCTGGAAAAGACTCCTTATGAACTGTGTAAGGGGAGGAAACCCAACATTTCCTACTTTCATCCTTTTGGATGTTCTTGTTTTATCCTAAATACTAAACATAATTTGAACAAGTTTGATTCTAAAGCACAAAAATGTATTATGTTGGGATACTCAGAATGCTCTAAAGGCTATAGAGTATATAAGACAGAAACATTAATTGTGGAAGAATCAATACATGTCAGATTTGATGATAAGCTTGACTCTGAAAAGTCAAAGCTAGTTGAGAAATTTGCAGATTTTGAGATAACACTTGCAGGTTTTGGCGAAAGAACTAAAGAACCTGAAGAAACAGAAAAAGAAACGTCAGATGCACTTGAAAAGTCAATCAATCAGAAGAAATCAAGAAATAGACAAAATGTTTATGAAGAGCTTATTATGGGAAACAAAGACGAACTTGTCAGAACAAGATCAACCTTCAAAGGTTTTGAAGAAACACTTATGGGACTAGTATCTCTAATAAAGCCAACATCCTGTGAAGAAGCACTTCAAGATAAAGAATGAATTTTGGCAATGAAAGAAGAACTTCATCATTTTTGTAAAGAACGATATCCGGCATCTTGTACCAAAACCCAAAGGAACCGACGTGATTAGAACCAAATGGGTGTACAAAAACAAACGGAATGAAAAGGGTGAAGTGGTCAGAAACAAAACGCGATTGGTGGCACAAGGTTATAGTCAACAAGAAGGTATTGACTGCAATGAAACCTTTGCTCCAGTCGCCAGGTTAGAATCTATTTGTTTACTTGTATCTTTTGTTGTAAATTACTCCATCAAACTATATCAGATGGATGTCAAAAGTGCAATTTTGAATGGATATATTTCTGAAGAGGTGTATGTTCATCAGCCTCCTGGTTTTGAAAACTCAAAATGTCCTCCTTGTATTTTTTTTCTTAATTGCAACATAGACAATTTATTAATCACGCCTACAAGTTAAAATGTATATTTTAATGTTAACCTGATTTGGAAACATAAACTAGCCTGAGATTATAATCCTACAAAAAAATATGTTTACCTGATTTAGAAACATAAACTAGCATATTAACATCATGCTAACATAAGCAGAAACCCAAGTAATGTATACTACACTGATGTCTCTATTGAACATAGATTTTTAGATTTGTAAGAAGAACGGATGTCATACATGGAACATATATGGCAACTAAGATCCATTTCAATAATAGAGATTCAAGTAGAGATAACACAAAAAAAACGAAAATCATGTCTAATGAAAATCCTAAACCCTAAACTGTAAGTTTTCTACCAC
>NC_066581.1:391661048-391666048 GCF_024323335.1 Lathyrus oleraceus
TGTGGTCTTTGGTAGTTTAGGGTTGAATCGGGTTGGCCAAAGAACAATGTTTGTTGTGGTGTGTAGTAGTCTTGTTGGTAATCCTCTTGTATACCCGTGTCGGGGCTAGGTGGAGGACTGGAAGAGCTCGGGACATTGTCGTGATGGAAGTGTTGGGATTGGTGGATGTGAGGGGATTGATATTGTGGTAGGTGTTGGGATTGTTGATGGTGGTGGGAATGTTGAGGTTGGTGTTGGTAATCTTCATGGTATTGAGGTTGAGTTTGTGGTATGTAGTGTTGATTTGGTTGGGGGTGGACATGTGTTGTGGTGGTTGTTGTTGGTAATACGGTGGTGGTGGTTGTTGTTGGTAATAAGGTGGTGGTGGTTGTTGTTGGTAAAATGGTGGCGGTGGTTGTTGTTGGTAATACTGTGGTGGTTGTTGTTGTTGGGAATATGATTGTTGCATCCGGGGATCGTCCAAATAGAACGGGTCAGACACAATCATTTCTGGATTTGTATTTGCTCTATACCAATCCACATATTCCCTTGTCGGCTTCATTTCGTTGGGCGCCACCGGAAATTGTAGAACATAATGGGCACGGTCTTTCCACATTTTACGGAACTCCTTTGCAAATTCCTTCCAATTTTGGGCATACCACTGGTGGCTGACTTTTTTTAGATGCAAAGGTTCCAAAGACATTGGGGGCCTGGGATTTCTTGATGCATTCCGAATTGCAGTTTGACACGGTCACTTTGGTGCATCTCCACAGTGGTGAACCGCATTATAGCTGTTTTTGTTGTCCAAACAGCTGCATCTTCGGGGTTGGGTTGATGTTCCAATCCCAAATATGGCCTCCAAATAAACTGCAAAGAAAAAAGTAAATATGTTATTTATTGAGAATGCTTGATATTAATAAATCAGTTAGAAAATGAGTGATTTAGTGGTAATACATCTTGTGCTTGGAGACGATCCAAGAGTTGACGATAAAATATTATTTTATTTTTGGGGGTAAGACTGTAATCTAGTCCGGTTGTAATGAACCTAAACAAAAAAATATAAATAATATTATTTACAAATATTTATAGAATAAATATACAAAATGAAATAACATCATAAATTTACCTAGTTGCGTAGGGAAGGAGTAGACGTTAGGATTTTCTGGGGCTAGCCTCGGCAATCTCCACCACCCCCATGTTTGGAGCAAAAAGCACATTCGGAAAATGTACAGTGGTCATTTTGTGCATTTTTACACAAAGAGCTATATAGGAAAGCCAATACAGCAGAACCCCAACTATACGTGTTTATTCTATCAATGTCCTCGAGCAAACTCAAGTACATAAAGTTTATGCTATTTCCCGTGCCTTCAGGAAATAGCAAGTTCCCAAACAATAACATAATGTAAACCCTGGTTTTTATGACTTTTTCTTGTTCGGACGAATCCTCAGTCAAAGTTATGGAGTCGTGGTAGAATTGGAGGCTCGATAGTTTAATACCCTGACCCCTTGCTTTTGCAGATCCCTCACCCTCGACCAGATCTACCCCCAACATTTGAACACATATTTCGTTGGGCTGTTGAACATTTCCAGTCACAGGCTTACCATCTATTCGAAGACCCAAAAACATGTACACGTCCTCTAGTGTGACGGTACATTCACCAGTTGGTAAGTGAAAAGTGTGTGCCTCTGGTCTCCAACGTTCACACAAAGCAAGAAAAAAATTGGCATCAATTGTGGCATTTACGACATGCATAACATGACCGAACCCCGCACGCTCTATGTAAGGTACGCACCATGGGTCTGGATAAGGCATAGGGTGTGAACGTTGACGAAATTTCTTGGGATCCTTTAAAAATAAACAATATAAACAATCATTAGATTGGACTTTTAAAAAACAAATTATAAACATACGAAAGAGGCAATGTTCAAGAAAAACTTACAAATGAGGCAATGTTTGCCCTAGTGCCTATGTGTTCTTGGCCCATGGTAAGAAGAGACATGATTGCAATGTAGAACGAAGCTTGGTGGATGAGAAGTTTCGCCGGAGTTCTCTGAATAAAAGTGTTAGTGGTTGATGAAAACTTGCAAGAATGACCTTCTATTTATACTCGTTTTCAAGTAGATTGAATATGCAAAAATGTGACACGTGTAAGGCATGCGTGGGAATCTTGTAGCTAGGTCGATAGGTTGGCATGCATTGGTACAGATTAGGTTGCACTTGTCTTGTCTTGGGGAAGACTTGGTGGAACCTGATGATGCAAAGATGTGACACGTGTAAGGCATGCGTGGGAATCTTGCAGAATAGGTTCAAGCTAGGTGCAGGCTAGGTGGATAGGTTGGCATGCATTGGTACAGATTAGGTTGCACTTGTCTTGTCTTGGGGAAGACTTGGTGGAACCTGATGATGCAAAGATGTGACACGTGTAAGGCATGCGTGGGAATCTTGCAGAATAGGTGCAGGCTAGGTGCATGCTAGGTGGATAGGTTGGCATGCATTGGTACAGATTAGGTTGCACTTGTCTTGTCTTGGGGAAGACTTGGTGGAACCTGATGATGCAAAGATGTGACACGTGTAAGGCATGCGTGGGAATCTTGCTTTGAATATTATTTTAGTACAACAGTTTTAGA
Source organism: Lathyrus oleraceus (assembly GCF_024323335.1). Lineage (NCBI taxonomy): Eukaryota > Viridiplantae > Streptophyta > Magnoliopsida > Fabales > Fabaceae > Lathyrus > Lathyrus oleraceus. The sequence goes on from NC_066581.1 coordinate 391,663,656, forward strand.
AAGTTTAAATTGGTTTTTAATTCAATTTAGTTAATCAGGTTGTTTAAAATAAATAATTAAGCTTAAATAAGATTGAATATTATTTTAAACACATAATGAAAAAAAGAGGTAGTTTAGTATTGGAAGCGTGATATTCAGTATTGGAAGTTCAAGAAGTTTAACTTTTCGCTATGGAGTTATTCACTTTCAATTTGCACATGAAGACGAAGCTATTGTTGGTGCAAGCAAAGCTAAAGCCGAGAGAACATATTTGAAAAGGCATGCGTGAGAATCTTGCAAACTAGGTTCAGGCTAGGTGGTAGTGTTGCATGCAAAGATGTGACACGTGTGAGGCATGCGTGGGAATCTTGCAAACTAGGTGCAGGCTAGGTGGTAGTGTTGCATGCAAAGATGTGACACGTGTAAGGCATGCATGGGAATCTTGCAGACTAGGTTCAGGCTAGGTGGTAGTGTTGCATGCAAAGATGTGACACGTGTAAGGCATGCGTGGGAATCTTGCAGACTAGGTTCAGGCTAGGTGCAGGCTAGGTGGATAGGTTGGCATGCATTGGTCTCGGTGGGTGGTGAAGGCATGCATGCAAAGATGTGTGGGCTTGGTTGCAGACTTGGTGGTAGTATAAATATTCACACACATTTTCACAAAGGTATTCACAATATCTTCACATATATCTTCAAAATATCTTCACATATATCTTCACAAAATCTTCACAAAACCCTCACATATCATGGCATCTTCATCACAATACAAAATCAAAGCTCACGTCAATGGTGAGACTTATGAATGTGATATGTCTGGCTTCCTATTTAGAAACACCGAATGCACTCGTTTTTGTCTAAATAGAGGAGCTGACTTCTCTTATCTGAAAAAAAAAGATTGAGTCCAAACTTAGACAACCTGTGTCCCAAATTTTTTATCAACAACTTTTGTTTTTGAAAATAACTCAGTCAGGTTTTATAAGTCATTGATTCAAAATGACATGGAGGCACAATACATGTTTCATAACCATGAGTATTCTGGTTACGAATATATAGTGTTGTACATTGTGTTGGAACAATTTCAACCAACTCAGAATATGCAGTCACAAGTTATTGATCCTGTGGATGATGACGAACAAAATGTTGAACACCACGTTGAAGACGATGTGGTTGATGATGCAGAAGACGTGGTTGATGACTTGGTGAACCGTGATTCCGAAGACGAAGACCAAGTCCAAATACCTACAGTGCAACGCTACTCACCTCCTGCGCACTTCACAACCCTTAACTTGGGCGACGATGAGCCCTCATCAGATATGTTCTACAACCCATATATGAGGTCTGATGAGGAGTTAAAGAAGGGTGACCAATTTCGGACCAAGGAAGAGTGTCTGTTAGCAATAAAAAACTACCACTTGAAAAACTGTGTTGACTACGATGTTAACAAATCAAATCCGGAAAGATACGTTATTTTATGCAAAAATCCAGAGTGTGGGTATAGGTTGATGGCATCGTACAAGAAGAAACATAATGCGTGGGTGATAGGGTCCATTTCTCAAGCTCACACTTGCGTCAACACAAACATGGCACAGGATCATCGCAAACTTCGCCATGATATGATCTGCCATTCCATAATACCTCTTGTTGAGGCTGACCCGTCACTCAAGGTCAAAACTATTATCTCCCATTGTGTGGCTGTTTTCAAATATACATCGTCGTATAGAAAGGCTTGGTTAGCGAAAACCAAGACAATTGAACTGGTATACGGTAATTGAGAGAAATCATACAAACAACTTCCGCGCTACCTGGTTGCACTACATTTGTATTCACCTGGGACGGTTTCTATAATGGAGACCTTGCCGGCACAATCCCCTGACGGAACTTGTCTAGAAGGTAATGGAATATTCCATAGACTTTTCTGGGCATTCCGTCCCTGCATCATCGGTTTCACATTCTGCAAGCCACTTATTCAAGTCGATGGAACTTGGCTGTATGGGAAATACAAAGGATTGTTACTGATGGCGGTCGCACAAGATGGAAATTCAAATATTTTCCCAATAGCCTTTGCATTGGTTGAAGGAGAAACAGCTGCTGCTTGGAGTTTCTTCCTTAAGAATCTCCGAACGCACGTGACTCCACAAGCTGGCATCTGTGTGATTTCTGACAGGCACGCTTCTATCGACAGTGCATACAATAATCCAGCAAATGGTTGGCATGACCCCCCGTCTACGCATGTCTACTCCATCAGGCATATTGCTCAAAATTTTATGCGGGAGTTCAAAGATAATTTCTTGAAGCAAAATTTGATAAACGCGGGTTATGCATTAAACCAACCTGGATTCCAATACTACCGCCGGGAAATAGTGTTGGCAAATTCTGATGCAGGGAGGTGGATCGATAATATCGACAGAGCAAAG